>NC_141544.1:71627774-71917774 GCF_021556685.1 Rattus norvegicus
CCTGCTAAGACTGAACCCCCAGTGAACGTGATTGTTGGGGAGAGGGCGGCAATGAGGGGAGGATGGGGAGGGGAACACCTATAGAGAAGGGGAGGGGGAGGGAATAGTGGGATGTTTGCCTGGAAACCGGGAAAGGGAATAACACTCGAAATGTAAATAAGAAATACTCAAGTTAATAAAAACAAAAAACAAAAAAAAAAAAACAAAAAAAACCCCTGTCTTTCTCAATAGGTTTAATTTTTTTATTTTGCGTATATGGGTATTTTGCCTGCATGCATTCTATGTATCACATGTGGCCATGGCCCTAGGAGACAAGAAAGGAACATTGGTTTCTAGGAACTGAATTTAGAGATAGTTATGAGTTGGAAATTGAACCTGGGTTTTCTGTGCTCTTATCCTCTGGTCCCTCTAAATAGATTTTTCAATTAATAAATACTACTGTTGTTCAAGTGAATACCTCTAACCAAAATAAAAGTCTGGGTGTATAGAGATTCTGGGTGCAGTTGGGATTAAAGGAGCTTTTCGTTTGGCAGGGTCCGTGACATGAAAGTGCCAGTGGAAATGGCAGACGGCCTTTGGGAAAGGGTACCCTTCAGCATCCTGCTGCTCCGGCTGGGTTGCTCCATCCTTAGGGAACGGAACGAAAGCCCCAGAAGGTCTACGAGCATGTGTCTAACTTATGGCTGACATGAAGTTGAAGTGTCCTTTTCAGAGCTTCACTTTATACCTGGACCATGGTCCATTGCTGTTGGACAATTGCCCTAACAACAGTAAGAGGAGACAGGAAACCAAAGATTTGGCAAGGAAGGATGATGGCTGCTGGCTTAACTGATTAGTGTTGGTTGAAATACAGAGAAGGGGTGTATCTTAAGTAGTAAATTAATAGGTGTTAACAATTTAGCAGAGGTATTTTAATTGTTTCTTTCATCACAATTGCTTATTAATGTTTTGATCAACATTCAAAATAATGAGTTTTATATATTTATGTTATTGTACTTTGTTTCTATATCTTCCCCCAGTCTCTCTCTCTCTCTCTCTCTCTCTCTCTCTCTCTTTCTTTCTGTCTCTCTCTCTCTCTCTCTCTCTCTCTCTCTCTCTCACACACACACACACACACACACACACACACACTGTTCTTTTCCACACTATGATGGTTTGTATACGCTTGACCCAGGGAGTGGAACTATCTGGAGACATGGCCTCATAGGAATAGGTGTGGCCTTGTTGGCGAAAGCATGTCACTGTGGGTATGGGACCCTCAACTTAGCTACCTGGAAGCTAGTCTTCTCCTAGTGGCCTTCAGATGAAGATGTAGAGCTCTCAGCTCTTCCTAAACCATGTCTGCCTGGACACTGCCATGCTCCCACATGGATAAACCTCTGAATCTGTAAGCCACCCCAAATTAAATGTTGTCTTTATAAGAGTTGAATTGGTCATGGTGTCTGTTCACAGCAGTAAAACCCTAATTAGGGCAGAAGTTGGTATCAAGGATAGGCTGTGATAGGCCTGACCATACTGTTTTTTGTTTTTGGAAGAATGTGGATTTTGGGGCTTTTGATTTGGAAAGCATTAGGATCCTATAAGTGGGGTTTAGTGGGTTATTCTAGTAGGAATATGGAAGACTTTGTTGCTGAGAGTGATTATATCTTCACAGACCTGGCCCAAGAGGTTTCAATGGAGAAGAATTTCAGTCTGTAACATTGAGACTGGTTTTTTTTGTGATATTATGGTTGAAGATTATAGCTACTTTTTGCCATGTCTGAAGAGTCTGCCTGAGGCTATGATGAAGAGATTTAGATTAATTGCTTTGAAAAAAGGAAGTCAAACAGCCTGGTATAAATTCTGTTGTATGGTTATTAAAGTTCACTGTTATGAAGAGCATTTTAATGAAAGGGGGCAAGTTGGAAAAGGAAAAATATAAAATATATGATTCAAATATTAAAGGGCACCAGCAGAATCGAGCTGAATCTTATGTTCTGGGAGTTAACAGATTAAGAGAGAGAGATTTTTAGGCAAAATCCCATCCAGCTAAATTTAGTTTCAGTGGGGGTGGTACAGGAGACAAAGCCAAACAGATCTCTGAGTTCAAGGCCAGTCTGGTACAGAGCAAGTTACAAGTAGAGAAAAATGTTTAAGTTCAGGCATGATGGATCACACCTTTAATCTCAGTGTTTGGAAGACAGACATGCAGACCTCTGAGGTCAAAGTCAGCTACAGAGCAAGTTCCAGGACAGCCAAGCTTATGCAGTGTAGGAGTTTGAAAACAGAAAGCTGGTGATAATGTAATATAATAATGGGGCTATGTCTCAGAGCCAGCAAACAGCAGAACTTGGCAGCTTTGGCCATTTGGGCTCTGGCTTTTTCGTCAAGAAGAGAAGGAGACTACTGGGACAATTGATGCTAGTTAGCTGAAACTAAGAAATTAGCACTGAAGAGACCAGCATCACTAAAGTGAAATCTTCTGGGAAATGTTTTCTGACAGCACAAAGAAGCTGTGTTCTAGAAGTAGCCAAAATTGTACCTCATGCTGCAGCTGGACTTGGTAATGTATAAGAATCACCCAGGTGGGGGTTGGGGATTTAGCTCAGCTGTAGAGCACTTGCCTAGCAAGCACAAGGCCCTGGGTTCGGTCCCCAGCTCCGAAAAAAAAAAAAAAAAAGGATAAAAAAAAAAAAAGAATCACCCAGGTGGTACTGCTTTTGAAAGTATAAAGGGGTCATGAAGAGCAGCTGAGGCTAGGCACTGTGAAAGGCCATGGAAGGCCATTGGTGAAGGTGCAGCCTCAGTTGCAGTTGATGACCCAGGACAGAAAGGGTCATGCAAAGAAGTGGAGGTTTGGCACCATGAAGAGAGGCTATTGGTGAAGCCTATTTGCAGATGAAGAGCCCAGTATATTGGAGATGCCAGTACTGTGGGATGATCACCAATAAAAGCAGCAGCGGGAGAGTGGAGTCAGCCAGAACTTAGAGTTCTAAGGTGCAGATCTGGATCTAAGTGTTGTAAGTCCTTTGAAGGAGCCCACAAGATCATGTGTGGGTCTCAGACATTGGATCAGGAAGCTGTAACATACTATTGACAGTGTCCTTTACCTTACAGAAGCTTTTCCATTGTATGAGATCCCATTTGTCAATTCTTGATCTTAGAGCAAAAGCCATTGGTGTTCTCTTCAGGAATTGTCCCCTGTGCCAATGTGTTTTAGGTTCTTTCCCACTTTCTCTTCTATTATAGTCAGTGTATCTGGTTTTATGTGGAGTTCATTGATCCACTTGGACTTGAGCTTTGAACAAGGAGATAAGACTAGGTAAATTTGCATTCTTCTACATGCTGACCTCCAGTTGAATGAACACCATTTGTTGAAAATGCTACCTTTTTTTCACTGGATGGTTTTAGCTCCTTTGTCAAAGATCAAGTGACCATAGGTGTGTGAGTTCATTTCTGGGTCTTCAATTCTATTCCATTGATCTACCTGCCTGTTTCTGTACCAATACCATGCAGTTTTTAACACTATTGCTCTGTAGTATAGTTTGAGGTCAGGGATAGTGATTCCTCCAGTTCTTTTATTATTGAGAATGGTTTTATATATACTGGGTTTTTTGCTATTCTAGATAAATTTGAGAATTGCTCTTTCTGTCTCTGTGAAGAATTGAGTTGGAAGTTTGATGGGAATTGCATTGAATCTGTAGATTGTTTTAGATAAGATGGCCATTTTTCAATAATAATCCTGCCAATCCATGTGCATGGGAGATCTTTTCATCTTCTGAAATCTTCTTTAATTTCTTTCTTCAGATACTTGAAGTTCTTGTCATACAGATCTTTCACTCGCTTGGTTAGCATCACATCAAGATATTTAATATCATCTGTGGCTATTGTAAAGGATGGCTAACTTCTTGCTCAGCCTGTTTATCCTTTGAATTGAGAAAAGCTACTGATTTGTTTGAGTTAATTTTATATCCAGCTACTTTGCGGAAGTTGTTTATCAGCTGTAGGAGATCTCTGGTGAAATTTTTGGGGTCACTTAAAGTATACTTTCATATCATTTGCAAAACATGATATTTTGACTTCCTCCTTTCCAATTTGCACCCCTTTGGTCCCCTTTTGTTGTCTTATTGCTCTGATTAAAACTTCAAGTATTACATTGAATAGGTAGGGGGAGAGTGGGCAGCCTTGCCTTGTCCCTGACTTTAGTGGAATTGCTTCAATTTTCTCTCCACTTAGTTTGATGTTGGCTATTGGCTTGTATATATTTTTTATTATATTTAGGTATGGGTCTTAAATTTCTATTCTCTGCAATACTTTTAGCATGAAGAGGTGTTGTATTTTGTCAAAGGCTTTTTCAGCATCTAATAAGATGATCTTGTGATTTTTTTCTTTGAGTTTGTTTATATAGTGGATTACATTGATAAATTTCCTTTATTGAACCATCCCTACATTCCTGGGATGAAGCCTAATTGATCATGATGAATGATTATTCTGATGTGTTCTTGGATTCTGTTTGCACGAATTTTATTGAGGATTTTTGCATCAATTTTCATGAGGAACACTGGTCTGAAGTTCTGTCTCTTAAAGACAATCCATGATTAGGAAAAGATCTATACAACCCTACATTCAGTAGAGGGCTAATACCCAAAATGTACAAAGAATTCAAAAAGCTAGGCTCCAGAGAACCAAATAACCCTATTTAAAAGCAGGGTACAGAGCTAAACAGGGAATTCTCAACTGAGGATCCCACATGGCTGAGAAGCACTTAGTCATCCTTAGTCATCAGGGAAATGCAAATCCAAATCAGTCCTGAGATTCCACCTCACACCAGTCAGTATGGTTAAGATCAAAAGCTCAGGTGACAGCAGATGCTGGCAAGGATGTGGAGAAGGAGAAACACTTCTTCATTGCTGGTGGGATTGCAAGCTGGCACAACCACTCTGGAAATCAGTCTGGAGATTTCTTAGAAAGTTGGACATAGTACTACCTGAGGACTCAGCTATACCACTACTGGATATATATCCAAAAGATGCTCCAACTTATGAGAAGGACACATGCTCCACTATGTTTATAGTAGCCTTATTTATAGTAGCCAGAGGCTGGAAAGGACCTAGATGGCCCTCAATGGAGGAATAGATACAGAAAATGTACATTTACACAGTAGAGTATTATTCAGCTGTTAAAAACAATGATTTCATGAAATTCTTAGACAAATAGATGGAACTTGAAACTATCATCCTGAGTGAGGTAACCTAGTCACAAAAGAACACACATGGCATGTACTCCCTGATAAGTAGATATTAGGCAAAATAAAGCTCAAAATACTCATGATACAACTCATAGACCATATAGAACCCAAAAAGAAAGAAGTTCACATCAAAGTGTGGATGCTACACTACTACTCAGTATGGGGAAGAGTATAGACTCTGGAAATAGAGGGAGAGAGGGATCTGGGAGGGAGGGAGGGAGGAGAGGGAGGGAAAGGGGGGGCAATTCAGATATGAAAAGAGATGAGGGTACAGAGGATCAAGAATTTGAAAGTTGGTGTGTAGCAGTCAAGAAGGGGGAACTGGGGATAGCTTCTAGAAAGTCCCAGATGCCAGAGACCCAAGGGGTTTCTAGGACCCAACAGGGAGGACTTTAGCTAAAATATTCAACAAAGGGGAAACAGAACCTGTAGAGACTATACCCAGTGGATAGGCTCAGCCCCCAGTTGAGGGATGTGACCATCCACACACCTCAAAAGTATTAATCCAGAATTCTCCCTGTCACAAGGAAATGCATGGACAAAGAGTGGAGCAGGAACTGAAAGAAAGGCCATCCAGAGACTGCCCCACCTAGGGATCCATCCCATCTGCTGACAACAAACGCAGATACTATTGCTAATATCAAGAAGTGCTTACTGACAGGAACCTGGTATAGCTGTCCCCTGAGAGGCTCTGCCAGAGCTGGACCAATACAGATGCAGATATTCACAGCCAAACATTGAACTTACCATGGAGACCCCAACGGAGAATTTAGGGCAAGAAATGTAGAAGCTGAAGGTGTTTGCAACCTCATAGGAAGAACAACAATATCAACCAACCAGACACTCCAAACCTCCCAGGGACTAAACCACCAACCAAAGAGTATACATGGAGGGACCCATGCCTCCAGCTGGAGCAGAAAATGGCCTTGTCTGGCATCACTGGGAAGGGAGCCCCTTGGTTCTTTGTAGGCTTGATGACCCAGGATAGGGGAATGCTAGGCTGCTGAGGCAGGAGTGGGTGGACAGGTGAGGGAACACCCCCACAGAGGTAAGGGGGAGGGAGGAAGGGATAGGGGGCTTGTAGGAAACTGGGTAGAGGGATAACATTTGAAATGTAAATAAATAAAATAACCAATAACAAATCATGAGAAAGAAGCTGTAACATAGAGGTTACCCTGGAGACCCAAATATATTTGAGATGCCAGAGTCATGGGATATCTCTTGAGTAGAGCTGCTAACAAGATGTGGGACCAGTCCAGTAGAAAGAAGTTTGTTACAGTCGACAAAGTTGAAAAAGGAGTGGAGATCTGAAGATAGCTTTGACACCAGACATAGAGATGCAGAGTTTGGAGTTTGCCTAGCTGGTTTCCTGTCTTGCTATGGGGATTACAGTTAAGTGATTGAATGAATTTCAGAAGAGATTTTGAACTTTGGACTTTAAACATCGTTGAGAATGCTATAGACTATGGGGACTTCGGAAGTTGGACTAAATGTATTTTACATTATGCTATGTTTAGGTATGGCCCCATAGGCTCATGTGTTTGAAAAGCCTATGGGGACCAGGGAATGGAATGTGATGTTTTCTATATGCTTGGCCCAGGGAGTAGCACTATTAGAAGGTGTGGCCTTGTTGGAGTAGGTGTCTTACTGTGGGTATAGGCGCTAAGACCCTCATCTTAGCTGCCTGGAAGCCAATCTTCCTCTGGCCTTCAGATAAAGATGTAGAATTCTCAACTTTTCCTATACCATGCCTGCGTGGGCACTGCCTTAATGAACCTCTGAACCTGTAAGCCAGTCCCAATTAAATGTTTCCTTGTAAGAGTTGCCTTGGTCATGGTGTCTGTTCACAGCAGTAAAACCCTAATTAAGTTGCACACCAACCCCCCACCCCCATCGTGCTGGCCCTATTCTGTGCCCCCAGTCTTCCTAGCAAATATATTTTTGAACTTTATTATAATTCTTTGTTCACACATCCATTCACATGTGCATGTGTGTGTATCAGCAAGCATGTGCCATGGCCTGTGTGTGAGATGGTCAGTGTGGTGGTTTGAATAGGTTTGTCCCTCTTAGACTGGTGTGTTTCAATGCTTGGCTCAGGAGGAGTGGCACCATTAGGAGGTGCGGTCTTGTTGGAGTAGGCATGGCCTTGTTAGAGAAAGTGTGTCACTGTGGGGGTTGGCTTTGAAGTCTCTATGTTCAAGGTCCACCCAGTGTGGAAAAAGACCCTTCTTCTGGCTGCCTGCAGAAGGAGTCTCCTCCTGGATGCCTTCAGATCAAGATGTAGAACTCTCAGCTCTTTCAGCACCAAGTCTGCCTGCATGATGCCATGGTTCCCACCGTGATGATAATGAACTGAACCTCTGAAACAGCTCCAGTGAAATGCTTGCCTTTTATAAGAGTTGCCTTGGCCACGCTCTCTCTCCACAGCAATAAAACTCTAACTAAGACAGTCTGGATTTGGAGGACAACCCTGGAGTTGGTTCTCTCCTTCTGCCTTTATAACTGTTCTGGGGATCAAATTCAGATCATCAGGATTGCAAGACAAGTGCCTCACCTAGGAGCCATCTCACGTTAAGCTTGTTGAAGGAAAGTTGATGAGGACTTGAACCTTTCTTTAAACCAGTGGTTCTCAACCTTCCTAATGCTATAATCCTTTTAATACAATTTTTCAAGTTGTGGTGACCCCCGACTATAAGATTATTTTTGCTGTTACTTCATTACTGTAATTTTTGTTATTATTATGAATTGTAATATAAATATCTGATGATCAGAATATCTACCATGCAGCCTCTGTGAAAGGACCCACGTGTTGTATGCTAGCGGGGAACAAGTGAAGATCTTCAACAGTTGGAAACTCTAAACTGAAGTTGGGAGTTCCGTGGGGCCAAAAAGAAAGGTCAAACCTGCCCTCCCCCAAGCTACTGTGGTCTTATCATACAGTCTAAATGGTTGGATTTAGCAAGGGAGTCAGCATGGAAGTGTAGACAGATCTCAGAGATTTCAAAACTGTCTTTATTTGGGGGACAGGGTAAGGTGGACAAGGAGCAGAAGTGAAAGATCTGGAAGTTTAGGCAAATCAAGCGATTGGCTTGCTTGACTTCATCTGAACATCCGAAATCCAACATCTGAAACCTAGACCTAGTTAGGTCAAGGAGCTAAGAAAGAAACTGGGAACATGGGGCCGTATCTTACAATATAATACCATGTTGACAATGCTATAGGATAAAAATAATGCATGACTAGCAGATGTCTCAAAAGCTGTCATTAAAGAAATGTATCCACTGGGTGTGGTGGTCCAAGTTTTAAGCCAAGCACTCTGGAGGAGAGGTGGGCAGATTTCTGTGAGTTCTAGGCCAGCACAATCTACATAAAAGTCAGACAGTAAACATCTACTAAAAATAAATTCAAAACAAAACAAACCATCAATAAGCCTTTATATATTCCCCCACATTTCCTGGCTTTGCTCCTGTATTACATAAGACATCTTCTTAGTATTAGCCATTGGTTTATTCTATATTATTTTCCTAAGAGAATAAAAGAATATTTTTTTCAAAGTCTATTTTATAATGTCAGGATGTACATGTGTTATAAGTTACTAAAAACACTTAATATATTTAGCCTATGAAATAGTTATAATGGTGTTTGCCATCAGATTAGGAGATCTAATTAAAAGACTAATAATGGTGTCTAGGGCTGAGAGGGAGAAGTGAACACAAACTCCCATTTCTGAGAGGCTAGCTTTGACAACTGCTTGCAAAAGGAAAACTAATTTTCTTCGATGGAGTCTCATTGGGTAGACAAAGAGCAGACCCTACACCCAGGGGCAGATGCCAACACAAAATGAACTCAATGGTATTTTGGGAGTTTTAACTTTTATGATTGTTTTTGTTTTTGTTTTGTTCTGACTCATAATGTGTTGTTTGGACATTTTTAAGCTTACTGGTCTTCTGTATGTATATTCTGATTCTGATTTCTGACTTTGTTTTTTAATGGTATGTGTGCTTTATGCTTTTTTTTTGTTTCGTTCTATTTTTTATTTTAGTTTGCCTGTTTATTTGTGTGTGTGTGTGTGTGTGTGTGTGTGAGAGAGAGAGAGAGAGAGAGAGAGAAAGAGAGAGAGAGAGAGAGAGAGGTGGGGAAGATGTAGGAGTAAAGGAGGGAGGGGAAACCACGATCAGAATTTCTTGTATGAAAAAAATTATTTTCAATAAAAAATAAAAGAATTATGTAGCAGCGTATCAACTGAAAATCTCCTCTGATTTATAATTGATGTTTAGGAATATTTTCGTGCTTCTGATCTTATGCTGGTAAAATTTTCATTACTTTAAATAAACCATTAAAAATCTATTTTTTGCTGTATGTTCAGTAAGCAAATGTTCTCATCCTTTTTACACTTGTACAGTAACTTTACTTTGAGTAAAACATTTGCAGTTCTTTCCTTTTGCCTACTTTGGCCCTGGCAAGTAAGTATGCACCAAATAGGATGCATTGGCAAACAAACATTTTTGGTTGGTTATGTACTCACCATCCAAATGCTTGCTTTTGGGAAGAATTATTTGCTCAAAACATCTGCGAAACATGCATTTGTTTTTAGACCATCCCGATGGCTCAAATATTTCTGTCTACATTTTCATAGGTAACCTCTTCAACACTAAACTTTCTTAAGAGTTCTCCTGTTGGTCAAAATTTTTCCCCCTGAGGCTTTAGGATTTGCCTGGTTGGAATGCTTATAAAAACATTTGTGGATAGCCCAAACATTTTTTAAATAGCGTTTGCTTGGAAAATTCTTACTAGTAGTTTGGACACATTATTTAAACATATTTCAAAATATTTATGTGTCCCTGCAATCCTTTGGCGGTGTCTGCAGTATGAGGCTGAATTGATGGTTGTGTAGTTCAGACTTCTTGTTTGCTTCGGTCATTCATAGGGGCTGATTAATGGGTCCTGGGTAGAGCTTCCACACCGCACACACGAGTAGCTTAAATAGTAAGGTGGCTCCATCCACAGAGATGCTTAAAAGTTTCTTTTCATTCGTAGGCAAATGGTTGGAACTGGAAAATATCATCCTGAGTGAGCTAACCCAATCACAGAAAGACATACATGGTATGCACTCATTGATAAGTGGCTATTAGCCCAAATGCTTGAATTACCCTAGATCCCTAGAACAAACGAAACTCAAGACGGATGATCAAAATGTGAATGCTTCACTCCTTCTTTAAATGAGGAAAAAGAATACCCTTGGCAGGGAAGGGAGAGGCAAAGATTAAAACAGAGACTGAAGGAACACCCATTCAGAGCCTGCCCCACATGTGGCCCATACATATACAGCCACCCAATTAGACAAGATGGATGAAGCAAAGAAGTGCAGACTGACAGGAGCCGGATGTAGATCGCTCCTGAGAGACACAGCCAGAATACAGCAAATATAGAGGCGAATGCCAGCAGCAAACCACTGAACTGAGAATAGGTCCCCTATTGAAGGAATCAGAGAAAGAACTGGAAGAGCTTGAAGGGGCTCGAGACCCCAAAAGTACAACAATGCCAAGCAACCAGAGCTTCCAGGGACTAAGCCACTACCTAAAGACTATACATGGACTGACCCTGGACTCTGACCCCATAGGTAGCAATGAATATCCTAGTAAGAGCACCAGTGGAAGGGGAAGCCCTGGGTCCTGCTAAGACTGAACCCCCAGTGAACTAGTCTATGGGGGGAGGGCGGCAATGGGGGGAGGGTTGGGAAGGGAACACCCATAAGGAAGGGGAGGGGGGAGGGGGATGTTTGCCCGGAAACCGGGAAAGGGAATAACACTCGAAATGTATATAAGAAATACTCAAGTTAATAAAAAAAATAAATAAATAAAAAAGTTTCTTTTCAGAGAAGTGGCTTTAATAAACAAGTGAGATTAATTTTACCATAATCTTGTCAGATGATGAATTTTTGTTGTTCCTTCACAACCGTAATTCATAAACTGATGAATTTGTGTCTGTTATTTTGTGTTACTATTTAGTAACGGATTTAGCTCTAGAGTGACCTGTGGTTCTTTCTATGGGGTTTACATGACTCCTGAAAGATTTAAAATTTTCCATCACTATGTCTAATGAAAGAAAATGGATAACTTATCTGTACATTTTTAAGGAATATAAATAAAACTTTGGGGGAGTTGTGTGTGCATTTTCTAAACAAGGCTTTTTTTAATGCTTCCAAAATAAAGACAGAAACTTAATTCTATAATTATATCTCAGTTTTAATTTATCTCATCTGCAAAGGAATAGAAAGAATATTATATTTAGCTCTGGCTCCTAGATGTGACAATGTCACACACTGTTAAGTCATAAGTATAGCTTATTATGATAAAATATTAGCCATATTATTTATTAGGTTTTGACTCATGAAATGCTCTTCTCTGAGTTCGCTTATCATATGTTGCTAAGTCTGTTGTTGTGTGACCATTTTTCTTTTTTGAAACTCTTTTTTGGTTATGTGTGTGTGCTTTATGTATCTATTATATGTCTATGAATATGTATATTACATATATAACTATATAGAAATTGATATATAGATAGATGACAGATAGATAATCAATATTTCTCATGTGGATCGCAGAGAAGGCTCAATGGATAAAGCACTTGATTTGCAAACGTCAAGACCTGAGTTTGGATTCCCAAAGCCCATCATGTAAAACTGAATGCTGTAGTAAAATTTACATCTATAATTCAGTGCACCTATAGTAAGTCTGAAGACAGAGACAAGACAAAATTCCTGGAAGCTTGTAGATCTGGTAGCCCTGAATACACAATGGTGAACAGCAAAGAAACTGCTTCAAACCTGGTTGGAAGATGAGACTGACACCTGAGGGTAACCTCTAATCCCTTTTCACACACTATGACACACATGCACCTACACACAAACACACACACACACACACACACACACACACACACACACTTTACCTTCAAACAGGCAACATGTCCATAATACACAAATATATGTACAAAACAAAAATAACAATTACACTTAACAATTGTTCCATGTACTATACCTTACTGCAATATTTTTATTACTTGAGAATTTCACATGTTGTATTTGATCATATTTATTTCCATCCACCATCTCTTTCCAGATTCTACCCATCCAAATCTGTGTCCTAATTCATTCATAAAAAGAAAAAAAGACTCTTGCATGTATGGCCCTCTACTGGAGCATGTTAGCATGTTGTGGCATCTACCAGGTGCTACAACCTAAAAACAAACAAACAAACAAACAAACAAACAAACAAACTCTTCCCCAGTAGCTGTCAATTACCAGTAACATCTCCACTAAATCTGGGGCATCGTGTGCACATCCCCATGCTTGGATTTTGTCTACTGTGAGCTTGTTCAAGTCTTGTTCCTGCTGTCAAACTGCTGAGCCATCTTCATAGCCCCTTTCTAACATTCTGACCTCCATGGCTATTCCAAACGGAGCACACATATTTAAAGAGTCAAAATTAGCATCCTCAAATGAAACGTGTGATGTTCGTATTCTTGTCCTGGGTCGTCAGACTCAGATAGATTCACTTCCAATTCTGTCCATGTATCTGCAGATTTTATAATTTCAAATTTCTTAACAAATGAATAGTATTCCATGAATAAACGTAACACATTTTTATTGGCCACTTAATCCATTAGTGGACGTCTAGGCTGTTTCAGTTTCTTGGATATTGTGAATTTAGGGAATGAACTGGACGAGCAGGTGTTTTTGTAGTAGGATGTAAAGTCCTTGGACTATGTGACTAAAAGTGGTATATCTGGATTACATGGTAGATGTGGTTCTAGTCTTTTGAGGAACCTCCCCACTGACTTTCATAATGGCTGTACCAGTTTGCACTCCCAAGAGCAGTGACTGTTCCTTTTCCCCACAGCCACTCCAGGACTTGTTACGATTTTCTTTGTGTTTTTGTTTTATTGCTGTTGGTCTTTTTGTTTGATCTCAGTCATTCTGACTCAGTAGATGATATATCATCTCCTTTTTCTTGATGGCTTAAAAAAGTTAATAAAATGAAACAAGCACAAAACACTTCTCAACCACTTGTAGTTCATCTCTTTGTGTAGTCTCTGTTTAATTCCATGCCTCATTTTAAAATTAGGTTGCTTGTTTTCCCAAGTCAGTAACTAGTTTTGTATATTCTAGATATTAGTCCTCTATTGGACGTACAGTTGGTAAATATTTTTTCCTATTCTGTAGGCACCTTTCCATGTGGATCAGCTATCTGTTGCTATGTGCCTTTAGTTACTTTTGATCTCTGTCCTGTGCCATTATTAATGCACATCTTGGCATGTCATTGTGTCCACAGGCTTCTTTTCTTGTTTGTGTCTATGTTTGGTATTCTTCATTTCTGTGTCCATTTTAGCATTTCCCTCTGTTTTGAGTTTATTCTTCATTTCTAGATTTTGCTTTACATGTGTCTTTCTCAATTTTTATTTTATTTTAGTTCTCTAATCTTTAATCTTTTTAAATCTTCTTTATTTTGTCGTTTTATGTGGTATCACATCTACTAATTAGAATTTGTGATTTGCTATTATGAATATATCAAAACATCATTTTGTATCATAAATATATACAATTTCTATTTGTCAATATAAAAATAGAAAAGAAATCAATAAATTCTGAGCAAAAGTTTAAAATATAAAACTATCCTATTTTATTTGACTAGAAAAATTAAAGACAAGAGGAAACTCATAAGAGAAAATACAAACCAGCTAGTAAAAGTACAAAATAGATATATTTTTACTGTTAATCAAACACATCTAAACAAAATAATGAAATTAATATTAGATATATTGCTAGAAGTATCAATTATGGAAAAATAGTTCGAATAGAATTCATTTTGTAGTAGTGACAATGTTTTAGGAAGACCATGAATTTAAAAATATGCTATTTTAAGTATATACAATCTTTTACTCAACAATTTTGCTTTAGGAATTTATCTCAAGAAATAACCAGGCAGCTGCCTCTTCTGCCTTCGCCAGGCAGAAACAGACTGCCATCTTCCTGAGAGGTCTAACCCCAGACATGCTCCTGGAAGACAGTTCCCGGTGGCTCCTTCTGCTGCTCTGGGACATCCAGCTGATCCAGTTCTACCGGCCCATCTCAATGTCACTCGGCCAGAACATTTTGATTTTGTAAGGCCTGAGGACCTGGACAACACTGGCATGGACAAGCCTGACGAGCTCAGACTTACTGAAGCTCTAAAGAGGTACTGTTCGGGGATCAAGTCTAAGAACTGGGGTTTTGCTCCTGAACAGGAGATCCCTCCACACTCAGAGGGGAGACCCAAGTGTCTGACTCCAGAGGTTGCTGTGTGCAGAGGGGAGGTGATAGGCTCAAGCTGCTTTGGTGTTGTACATCGAGGGCTATGGACACTACCCAGTGGCCAAATTATCCCAGTGGCTGTCAAGTTCCTCCATGTGGGTCCCCAGGGTCCGATGGGCACAGAACTGGGAGACTTCCTGCAGGAAGTGTCTGTCATGATGAAGTTAGAGCACCCACTTGTACTGTACTGCGCCTGCATAGCTTCGTACTGGGCCAGCCTCTACAGATGGTGGCGGAACTTGGGCCACTGGGCTCCCTGCATGCGTGCCTGACTGCCCCAGCACCGACGCCCCCCACTGCCTGTGGCCCTACTGTGCCTTTTTCTGTGTCAGTTGGCAGGAGCTATGGCATACTTGGGGTCCTGTGTGTTAGTGCACCGGGATCTCGCTACCCTGCAACCTCCTGCTAGCCTCACCTTGAATGATCAAGGTGGTGGATTTTGAACTGGTGCGGCCACTGGATGGGGCCGGGAGCCGCTACATTATGGGTGGACCCTTTCCATCCCCTATTCCCGATGTGCCCCAGACAGCCTAAGCCAGGGAGCCTTCTCATGACGTGTGGATATTTGGCGTGACACTCTGGGAAATGTTTTCTGGAGGCAAGGAAACCTGGGCAAGTGTTCCACCATACCTCATCCTACAGCGGCTGGAGAAGGACCAAGCCAGGCTGCCAAAGCCTCCTCTCTGTTCCGGAGTCCTCTATTCCCTCGCCTTGCTTTGCTGGGCCCCTCATCCTGCAGACCAGCCTAGCTTTTCCAACCTGGAAGGACTGCTTCAAGACGCTTGGCTTTCTGATGGGCATCTGTGAGGGAGGTCACACAGCTAGGTTCTTTGCGGATGGAGCCCCGTGACCCCATCACTGTCTTTGAGGGCAGCCCGGACACCACAACCTGGAAGGGACAGAGTGGTTGTACCCTCAAAGTGGGCAACTTTCCAGCTTCAGCAGTGACACTAGCAGACTTGGGGGATTTACCAGTCACCCACCCTGCCCACAGAGGTTCCCCTACCGGTGGGGCGAAATGCAGAGAGGACACAGACAGGGAGAAGGCAATGTTATAAGATCTACCCCAGCACAGAGCTAGAGAAGGAAGGTGCTACTGCAGAAGGCGAAAGGCATTTCCAAGAGTCTGGAGTCAGTTCTGCCTCTGGCCCTAGACCCACAGGAGGTTACAAGAGCTTTGCCTCAAAGACTCGCAGACGTAACTCCACACCCACCAGACCTCCCCCGTGTCCACCTATTATCGGCAGTTCTTCTCGGCCCATCCAGCCCCACAAAGCCTGACCCAAAAGAGAACCCTCGCATAATCACTGCACTGGAGCACCAGCAAAGCCACTGTCCCCTCTGGAGACCCCTTGTCAGACCCCAAGTGGCAGAGGAAGATTGTGCAGGTAGAACTGAGTGTGCAAGGCGTCTCCTCCAGCAGCACCAAGTGGCACTTAGAATCACTGGGGGAGATGTGGCTTCTGCTATCGGCAACCTCAAGGTAGACCAGCTCTTCCACCAGGGTAACCAGTCCGGAGCAGACTGTTGTCGCATCCTGGAGCATCAGCGGTGTAAGGTACAAAGATTTACCTAAGGAACTATTTTCCAGTACAGACTGCTGGATTTGGGGGTTCTCATTTGGCAAGTCCATAATAGACACAAAGCCTGCATTTAATTACCTTCCGAGACACTTAAGGACCACCCTTTTTGATTGCAGTGGCTACGTTTTCCTAAATCATACCTCCTAGATTCATTTCTTGGAGGATTTATATTTAAAAAGACCAATTTATCGGGGGGTCATAGGTCATAGTTATTTAGGAGGGGGTGGAAATTAAGAAGCTGATCTACATTTCATCTCAAGATCCTTTGGCTTTCAGGACCACAACTTTGAGCCTACATGTTAATGAACAGCCAATGTTTACCTCCATGAAATAAAAGTTGTCATGCCTTTTCCCCAAAGAATGGCATTAATATTTATAAAATCCCCCTCTCCTGTTATTGTATAATCATAGGTGGGTAGCATGAATACCCAGGAACATTGTAATAAAAGTGTGACAATGCAAACAGACCCTGTGAATGCAGCAGACACAGAATCCTCATCAATGAAGGCAGCTTCAGACTCAATAAATTACCACCGTGCAGCCCTCGGGTATCATCAGGATATCAAATCTGAACGTCTTAAAGAGATAAAAGAAATAAAGCAAGCCTACCAGCTATTATAGTAAAACTTTGAATATTAACTCTGAACTTTTTTAGAAAGACGGGTCATGCAATGTGCAGCAAGATGTTTATAATGATTTCACAGTATGTCACCATCTCCCCATAACTGTACCCACACTTTTTGCCATCATGTGCTTTGATGAACACTAATCGACTCTGCAGCTCTTTTCATGGAGACTGGAGGGAGAATGGTCACTGATGGGTCCAAACACTGTCTTTCATCTGCATGAAGTACTGAGAGATTGGTGTAGACACTCTTGCCATACCTTCCTTCTATCTGAACAAACAGACAACTTTCTGTGCTGTCCCCTGATGCTACAACATTAGGCTCTGATTCAAGATGTTTTTGAGTTGTCTTTTCGTGTTTGCATTTGATCTTTATCATTAGTATACTTGGATGGGGGTCTTGTATCATAAGCAGAAGTTGGCAGAAGGGACACTGGAGCTGTAGAAGCACACACCAAATGTGCCAGCAAGGCAGAGGTAGCCACATACAAGACCAGAGTACAAGTGAGGAATTGCAGAGAATGGAGGGGTAGAGATGATGTGGAAATAGAGGTAACAAAGACATGGACTATGAGGAACTAAAGATGAGAGACAATGGGTTCTGGGCACCTGGAGAGTTCTAGAGAGCTGCCAAGGTTTAATGGCCAATGGTCTCAGATAGCCTAGGCCAGAACACTGCTATCCCTGTATGGCTAAGGATTGTAGTACTTGAGACACATATTGAGAGCAGTCACACTAGACAGAAATGCAGGCTGCTTATGACTAACTACAGCTGGGAGCTGAGAATATTAGCTAAGAAATGCTGGGACCACTGGTGGTTAATGTTCAGAGGGCTATAATGCTCCAACTTTCTGGAATGGTTCGAGCTAAAACTCTGGCTTTCAAAGCCTGTAGCTTTCTAGATGTCCGGTTATAAGCCTCTAGATCTACCATCCAGACCCTAGATCTTAGGTCCAGCCTAAGGATTGTAAGCAAGCTTCTCCCAGGCTAGCCACAATTCTTATCCAGGTAGAAAAAAAGGACATTAGACAACTGACTGCTATCACTGGTTCCTCTTGTCCCACGTTCTTCCTAAAACACACTTGTCCAGCCACACTGCCTCCCTGGAATATTTGAAACTCGGAAAAAAAATTGCATGGAAGGGAAGGCTACTCTACTCATTGTTAAATTGGTAATATCTACATTTAATACCTGGCACAAAATAGGCATCAATCATCATTTTTGCCCCTTTTAATTTGAGACATTGTCTCATATTGTCCAAGTTGACCTTAAACTCACTGAAAAGACAATACTAGTGAAGCATGACCTGGAATGTCTGATTTTTTTGCCACCACCTCCTGAGTGTTGGGGTCAAAGGCTTGTGCCACCATGCTCAGTCTTGTGGATACTGAAGATTAAGTGTTGTACACACTAGGTCGGTACACTACTAAATTACCTTTCCAGTCCAGTTAATAGTTCTTAAATGTATGATTGGAGAAGTATATAATTAATCACTAGCACCAAAATAAAAGTGAAAAGGAAGAAAAAACAAAACAGAAGAAATATGAAAATCAAGTAGATACATCATAATAAGTGCAGTTATTGGAACCATAGTAGGAGGTAGGACTGGTACTCAATCAGAGACAGAATTTCAGTTCCTATTAGCTATCCTTATTCCTATTTATATTACTAATCATTTATATATAAAACTAACAGGAAATTTTGAGGTTAGAAGCCCTTCCCATATAGTTGCAAGTGGGAGAATCACAGTAAAGTAAATTAGGTATTGCTTGGGTTTCTCAGATATTCCCAAGCCTGAAGGTTATGGAACGTGGGTGATGTTCGGGTGATCCACACTGGAATATTGAATGCTAAGGCAAGCGGCCAGACAGATGATGTATTGCTGTTACTGTAGAGTCGCTATAGATTTGTGTAGTGTTAGAAAGGAAATCCACTGTCTATCTCACGGTATACCAATTCACCAAATGAATTGCCTATCATTTTAAGCCTGCTCCCAGGAGACAGAGGCACAAAATATTCTTAAAAGCTTTATGCAATGGGAGTACAATGGAGAAATCTTAGGATGAAAACACAAAATGCATTCATTCATAAAGACAAAGGAATCTACTTTGTGTGTGTGTGTGTGTGTGTGTGTGTGTGTGTGTTCACATGTATGTCTGAGTACAGATACCTACATGTGGTCTTGTGAGAATGAGCCAGAGGACAACCCCCGGCGTCTCAGAAATACAGTGCCTCATCTTAGAAACAGAGTCTATCTTTGGCCTGGACCTCAGCAATTATTCTAGACTTCCTGGCCACAGAAGTCCAGGGATCCTCCTGTCTTTGTGTGGGTTTACAAATGTGGATTACCACACCCAGCATTTTTATATAGAGTCTAAGGAATTAAACTCAGATACATATACTCTATCAGCCTAGCTATACTCCCCAGCCATATGTGTGTGTGCATGTATGTGTATGTGTGTGTGTGTGCGTGCGTGCGTGCGTGTGTGTATGTGTGTGTGTCTGAGTGTGTGTATTTGTGTGTGTGCATGTGTGTGTGTGCGCGTGTGTGTACCTGTCATTCAGAGTTTCAGTTCTATGGGATAGCAGCTGTAGCTAGTACTGTTGCAAAGGCATGCATATATCCTAGGCATTTGACTTTCATTTTCTCAGGAGTATCTAATACTTGGCTCTTTGCTTTTTCCTTATCTTACCCAGACCCCAGCACCAACAACCTTTTTCTTATAGATTTAATTTTACAACACTATGAACCATTGGCCATACTTGTCATTATCTTAATTGCTCAAATTTTCAGGTAGGGAGAGTCTGGAAATAGTCTCTGGTTTCTAGTCTGTCATTCAGTGTCCCAGGCAGAACCCTCTGCACCTGCTTCTGCAGTAAGGAGCAATATGCCTGGTAATGCTCAACATATGTAGCCTGTTCATGTGCCAAACTCTGTTTCCTTTCTGGCTTGCCATCTAGCTTCCTGCTGAGGCAATAGCTTTGGCTTAATCTCCAAGCCATTTACCTGGTACTTGATCTCCTACCCACCTCACCCCACCCATTTAGCTTGTGCTCCCTGGGAGTTGGGCCTTAGTTTGAGGCTCATTTCAACTTGGATTAGCCTAACTGCTTTTAGAATAGTAATAGAATATAGAATAGTGTCACTATAGTACTGCTATCCAAAGATTCTTCCTAGAGTAACCTGCCCTCTTAGATGAGATCCCCTGAATATTAGCACACACCACGCCTGAGTTCAGTCTGTTCCCCCCTTTTAAGGAGTGTCACTACTGCCTAATTAGTTCCCATAGCCTTAGCCACAGTTCTATTGTCTCCTTCTTTTTGTAGCATGGCATTATAATATGCCTAAGTTCGGAGTCCACATCCAGCTATCTGGGAACAGAATGAGATAATGAAAATAATTGTGTGATACCGAGTTATAGAACCAAAACTGTTAGAAAACTGTGTGAGAAAGAAGGTAGAATTCTGACGAAAATGACAATTAGGTATTGCTGTGGTCAGAATTCCTAAAAATCCTAGGTAGTCTGAGCTCTCTGCTGGTTTACAAGTAAACAAGTGCTCTGTCCTTGGGACTTCTCTCTATTGGACAAGTAAGCGGTGTGACACAGTGACACAGTTAGGGTAAAGCTGGCCTCATCGATTTATTACCAAAATAATAATAATAATAATAATAATAATAATAATAATAATACTGGGAGAGGGAGGACATTTTTGACAAACTGACTGCTGGCTGAGTTTCTACCCATGATTATATTCTAGCATACTTATGAGATACACGCAGACTAAAATATTAACAAAGAATAAGGTTGATAATAAAAATAATTGGCTGAAGAAAAAGCCAATATACTGGTCCATAGTAGAGCTAGTCAAAGAATAAATACATGCCTTCCCATTTCACTGGAACTGTAAAATGTTAAAATGTTTATTTTTCCCAAGAGGAAAGCTATCAATTAATACTGGATTTCAGAAAATCACTATCAGCAGGCACTATCTACCACTGTTAGTGAATGAATGAAGGACCATTTAGAAGGCCATTTAGGACACAAACAAGCAGGGTAAGATCTGATCAGATGACAATGACCAACACTGTCATCAACTAATCAGGGAGTTTTCAACCGGGTGTGTGTACATGTAAATGTATATGCATTTGTATATGTACATATATATAATTAAATATATATGATGAATTTTATATGATTTATTTAAACAGGTACACTCTTCTGTTAGTAGGTCCTTTATCAGACAGCAAAATTAGCATTGTTTTGCACAGAAACAGTACAAACATAGCAAGCTATATGAACCTCTTTAAGAAATTTGAAAAGAATAAAGAAATAAATAAGAAAATAAATATATAAATATGTGTTTATTTATTTATTTAGCAAGGAGAATATTCACTCAATACTAGGAACTGTGGAAGGCATTACATGTAAGAGAAAGCAAAATCACATGGTTCCCGACAGATTACCGATTATAATGTAGTGGTACATTTAATGCACATTAAAGATCAGTAATTATGATAATTAACATTGTGAATAGTGGTACAGCATCAGAACTGCAGAGTCTAATAGCAAAGCAATGTGATACTCATTATTTGATTTTGTTCAGAGGGGCGAAGGAAAAATTCTTTGAAGAAGCATCATTAGAGCTAAGAATGTAAAGTTAACAATTTAATAGGAGAAATCTAGACATATGGACACAGGCAAAACCTCTAGGATAGAGACAGTTGTGTTCTAGGAACTGAAGGATCAGTTGGTGTGACAAAGTGGTAATGGCTCTAAATATGATTTTAAGGGGGGGTGGTTAATCTTTGCAGAGTATCTTGGCTGTAAGTAGTTTACAAATTTAACGCCACTAGAATTAAATAAAAGGATGACCAATTTTTGAATTATATAACTCTTTCTACCACAGACAATTCCAAAAGGGGATCAATGGGATGGATTTGTTGAATTGTAAAGTAAAAAGTCACGAAGCTCAATGGGGACATTCTTCCTTTACCTGGACTTCCTTCTAGAGAGCCTTCTTCTTTTTTTTGAAATAAAAATATACAGTATGCATTGGGTCTCTCTCTCTCTCTCTCTCTCTCTCTCTCTCTCTCTTTCTCTTTCTCTCTCTCTCATAGTTCAAAACCATGTATTTCCAGATATTTTCAAGTAACATTCACCCTAGCTGAGAGCCCTGTACGAAGTGAAAGTTGTATGAAAATATGGTAATTAAGAAGTAATTACTCAATTACAATTGAGTAATCCATACATTAGCTGGCAAATCTGTTTGAATGTGAAGCCAGTACAGGATATCTATGGTGAATTATCCTAGTATAATTATAATGAGCAAAACCACACACTCAGTAATAAATAAAGACTACTTCTTTTTTTTTTTCTTTTTTTCGGAGCTGGGGACCGAACCCAGGGCCTTGCGCTCACTAGGCAAGCGCTCTACCGCTGAACTAAATCCCCAACCCCATAAAGACTACTTCTTGAATGTGAGCTTCAGCAATGAAAGAGGACAGTGTTCAGAGCCAAAGTCTGAGAACTGTCACATATATAGTTCTTTAAAATGTCATGGTGCATATGATCTTTTATACTAAACTTTTATACTAAATTTTATACAAGTCCTTGAGAATTAGTTTGTGCTTTGAGGAAGTCTTGTGAATGATACTGGGATAGGAGATAGGAAATCAAGTCAAATGCAGCAGAGAAGGAAATCTTTGCTGATTTCAAATATTACTTTGAAAAGAATACTGAACTGTACACTCAAAATGATCATTCAGCAGTATAAAAATACATGGGTTCTCTAAAAGGACTAGAATAGGTTCCCAGGAGATGACTTTTGCACTATGGGTTAAATGCTTAGAGCTTGTGATGGAATGATCTGACAATTGTGAAGGATTCACTTCCTCATTGCAGGCACTTGAGAGACTGAATCAGAAATGGCGGCAAGGCCTGCCAGGGATAAAGAAGTGGACTGGAGACCTAGTGATATAGAAGGGATGATGAAAAGTACATTTGCCAAGAAACTGTCCAAGAAGAATAATGAACAATGATTCACCATTAGGGCTAGGATTTGAGTCAGTGGGATGTTAAAAATATAAGGCTTTGTATATATTGAATATTAGCCGTTTATTGGATGTAGGATTGGTAAAGATTCTTTTTTTTATCTTTATTAACTTGAGTATTTCTTATTTACATTTTGATTTTTATTCCCCTTCCCGGTTTCTGGGCCAACATCTCCCTAACTCCTCCCCCTCTCCTTCTACATGGGCTTCCCTCCCCATCCTGCCCCCATTACCACCTTCCCCCCAACAATCACGTTCACTAGGTGTTCAGTCTTGGCAGGACCAAGGACTTCCCCTTCCACTGGTGCTCTTACTAGGCTATTCATTGCTACCTATGAGGTTGGAGCCCAGGGTCAGTCCATGTATAGTCTTTGGGTAGTGGCTTAGTCCCTGGAAGCTCTGGTTGCTTGGCGTTGTTGTTCATATGAGGTCTTGAGCCCCTTGGTAAAGATTCTTTACCATTCTGTTGGTTGCCATTTTGTCCTATTGACAGTGTCCTTTGCCTTACAGAAGCTTTTCAATTTCATGAGGTTTCATTGTTGATTGTTGATCTTAGAGCATAAGCCACTGGTGTTCTGTTCAGGAAAATTTCCCCTGTACTCATGTGTTCTAGGCTCTTCCCGACTTTCTCTTCTACTAGATTTAGTGTATCTGGTTTTATATGGATGTCCTTGATCCACTTGGACTTGAGTTTTGTACAAGAAGATAAGAATGGGTTGATCTGCATTCTTCTACATGCTGACCTTCAGTTGAACCAGTACCATTTGTTGAAAATGCTGTCTCTTTTCAATTGGATAGCTTTTGCTCCTTTGTCAAAGATCATGTGACCATTGGTGTGTGAGTTCATTTCTGGGTCTTCAGTCTGTTTCATTGATCTACCTGCCTGTCTCTATACCAATACCATACAGTTTTTATCACTATTGCTCTGCAATACAGCTTGAGGTCCCAGATGATGATTCTTCCAGAAGTTCTTTTAATGTTCAGAATAATTTTTGCTATCCTACACTGATAGAGGGCTAATATCCAATATATACGAAGAACTCAAGAAGTTAGACTCCAGAGAAACAAATAACCATATTAAAAAATGGGGTACAGAACTAAATAAAGAATTCTCAACTGAGGATTATCAAATGGCCAAGAAGCACCTAAAGAAATGTTCAACGTCCTTAGTCATCAGGGAAATGCAAATCAAAACAACCCTGAGATTCCACCTCACACCAGTCAGAATGGCTAAGATAAGAAACTCAGGTGACAGCAGATGCCCAGTCCCCGGTTGAGGGATGGGGCAACCCACTCATCTCCAAAATCTTAACCCAGAATTGCTCCTATCTAAAGGAAATATGGGGACAAAGAGTAGAGCAGAGACTGAAGGCAAGGCCATCCAGAGACTGTCCCACCAGTGGATTCACCCCATGTGCAGATACCAGATCCAGACACCATTGCTGATTCCAAGAAGTGTTTGCTGACAGGAGCCTGATATAGCTGTCTCCTGAGAGGCTCTACCAGAGCCTGATCAATCCTGATGCAGATGCTCACAGCTAACCTTTGGATTGAGCATGGGGACCACAATGAAGGAATTAGGGGAAGGACTGAAGGAGCTGAAGGGGTTTGCAACCCCATAGGAAGAACAATGATATCAACCAACAAGACCCCTCAGAGCTCCCAGGGACTAAACCACAAACCAAAGAGTGAACATGGAGGGAGCCATGGCTCCGGCTGCATATGTAGCAGAGGATGGCCTTATCTGGCATCAATGGGAGAAGAGGCCCTTGTAGTGTAGGAGAATGCCAGAAAGGTGAGGCAGGAGTCGGGGAGCACCCTCACAGAAGCAGGGGGAGAGGAAATAAGATATGTATGGGTTTGCAGAGGGGAAACTGGAAAAGGGGATAACATTTGAAGTGTAAATACAAAATGTCCAATAAAAAATTATGACTTATGTAAAAATGAGGACCTGGGGTGAACCCACAGAAATCATGTGAGAAAGTCATGTGTGGTATCATGTGCTTATGATTCCAGTGATTGGAAGACAGAGACAGGTGGCCAGTGAAAATGTAAAATATTATATTAACAGGTGGCCAGTTAATCTAGCCTAACTGGGGAGTTTCAGGCCAGTGAGAACTTCTGTTGCAAAACGTGAGCTGGATGGCACCTGAAAAGCAATTTATGAGGTTGATCTTTGCCCTTTACATACTTACGTGTTCACCTGCACACACATAGATAGCCGTCCCCTGAACTCAGCACACAAATGGAGACAGCCTTGAATCTTGGATATTCGATTTTAGATGAACTTATTAAAAGCATTAGGCATTAATTGCTAATGCTCTCTACCTGGTCATAATTCATAGTTAGCATTGAAACCCTTAATAGAGAAGAATAAACATTTGTTTCTGACATGGAATTTCAATGGATTGGGCAGAAGTTTGGTTCTCATGGTCTTGACTTCCTGGGGTATTCTAATGAATATGCTATATGGGGTGGGGGGAGTAGGGGGGAAGCCGACTTTGATAACAGTAGTTAAGTCACCAGACCTTGGAATATGGAGCTTATATGGATTATCCAGGTAGAACCAGTTCAATCATTCAGCCCTGGGAAGCAGAGAGAGGTCTCTGTTTGATAGTAGACATTTAAAGTCTCACGAAGCTAGAGATGGCTGATTTAAAGATAAAGGGGGCCACATGTCGAAGGACCATGTGTCTTACAAGTACAGGCAAATGAATTCTCCCAAAGACTCCTATGAGTTTGAAGACAGAATCTTTTGTAGAGCCTCAGGTGAGATCTCAGCCAACACGCCAACTCTTGGATTTCTGTTTTATGAGGTGGTGATGGAAAGAAAGATAGCTAAGTAAAATTTGAGAGTAAGAATAGGAACAAGAGATTGGGAGCAAAGGCACCACAGCAGGGAAGTGTGTGTACAGGCTAGATCAGGTCAGGGGCAGGGACTGGCCCACTTGCTACCACACTGTGGCTAAGAGTGTGTAGGTTCTGAGGTTTTAGAGTAGTTAAAGGGAACAGCAGTGCCTAATATTGGAAACAGAAATGGCTCCTGGGAGAATAGTTGGGGTGTCAATGGAGGGATGAATAGTCAGTGCTGGTATTGTGGTAATGCTTGGGTAGGGAGGAGGGAGAATGTGGGGCACAGATATTAACTGAAAGGAGACAACCATAAAAGAGAGACCACGGCTGTATCCACAAATGGTGAGTTCAGTGGTAGTGTTCAGGAAATAGTGCTGAGCACCCCGCTATCGGAATTGGGATATGCTTCACAAAGATTATATTAAATGTGGCTTTAATATAGGATGTAGTTTGGGGGGGGCAGGTAGATCTCTGAGTTTGAGGCTAGCCGGGGCTACATAGTGAGATAATGTCTCAAAAAAAGAAAGAAAGAAAAGAAAAGAAAAAAGGAAAGGAAACAAAGAAAAGAAAAGCAGAAAAGGAGAAAGAACAAAATTTGTGTTGCTATTATGGCCCATATACCTCCGTTAAAAAACAAAACAAAATAATACCAATGTATTTCAAATCAATGAAACATGTTACAAATTAATGTGTGTGTGTATTCATATTCTAAATCTCTTCTGAAACTGTTCATCGATTGTGGTTAATTCATATGTTCAAATAAGATTTCACTTTTTTTTACATAACTATCTTTGTTGTTAAATGAGTAGTTCAATCCCTAGCTATAATTAATAGTGACCTAGTAAGTGTCTTCTATCTTAAATGCTTTTTTCCCCCTTTTAAAATCTTCATGTTTGGCCTGGAGAGATGGCTCAGCAGTTAAGAGCACTGGCTGCTCTTTCCAGAGGTACAGAGTTCAGTTCCCAGCAACCACATGGTGGTTTATAACCATCCTTAATGGGATCTGATGCCCTCTTCTGGTGTGTCTGAAGAGAGTAACAGTGTACTCACATAAAATAAATAAATAAATCTTTTTTAAAAGTCTGCATGTTTGTTTGGATATAAATTGTGTATCATCATTGCAGTGTGCCTGTGTATAGGCATCTTTAAGGGCTTCGGAATTCAGAATATCAGCCTCTAAATCAAGGAAAACTGAACCTTAACAGGATTCCTGGTGATTGTTGTCTGTAATACAAATGAAGAAGTATAGGTCTAGAAAGTACGCCATCCAATATGCATTTAAGATCCTCAAAAATTCATCATCACTGTCCCCTGTTCGTGATGTATGTAGCTTCATACTTCAATGAAATCTATAGCTTCAGGAGTCTGTAAGCTTTCTCCACCAGCCAGAAAATATCTCACTTTATGTGAAAAAGTCGATGGTAATTTCACCAAGGAAATATTCACCTTTGCCAGAGAAACGTGTTTATCTGAATGTAGGTAATGTTAACATGAAAGCTTCTCTAAGGGAAGTTTAAAACAACCAACCTGAGACTCTAAGTCAGCCTCATTCATCAGGACCCTGCCCTTCTTGGGATACAGTCCTGGCATGTGTGTTAGTCTTATAGATGGAGATTCTCACTCCTCTGCTCTCAGTTCTTCTCGCCACTGATGCTTACCTTGTATCCTAGTTAGGGTTTTACTGAGACACCATGACCGAAGCAACTCTTATCAAGACAAACATTAATTGCATCTGGTTTACAGGTTCAGAAGTTTAGTCTATTATCATCATGGTGGTAGCAGCATCCAGGTAGACATGGTGCTTGAAAAGGAGCTAAAAGTTCTACATCTGATCCGAAGGCAGCTGGAAGGGGCTGTGTGTCACACTGGGTGTACCTTGAGCATAGGAGACCTTAAAGCTTGTTTCCACAGCAACATATTTCCTCCAATAAGGCCAAACCTAATAATGTCACTTCCTATGGGTCAAGTATTCAAACACATGAGTCCATGAGGACCATACCTATTCAAACCACCACGCTTGAGCTGCTTCTCTCTGTTAATCTTACCATCTTTGAGGATAATTCTAATCTTCCACATTTTTCTTTTCTCATGTTACTTCGTTACAATCATATTCATCTAAACCTCAGAATCTCATCTTAGTTTTATTCAGATATTGCCTCAAGGATATTTTAATAAAATAAATCTGAAAGGTTGCTATTTCTTCCTGTTCTTTGTTAGTTTTATTCAGTTGTCACAGGGTCCTTAGTTGAACACAGCACCATAACATATCTTCCAACCTGTTTTTATGTTTCATTTTTCTATACCCAGTTCTATTAACTGCTGAAGATTTGACATCCATATAGTTCTGCAATTATGCCCAATCCTAACAATGTTCCTTCTTGTTTTAAGGAGTGTTCTGTTTTTCTAGCTTATGCTTCATCTGTTTAAAATATGCCAGAGAATTTTCTGGTCTAGAATAGTTTTTAATAGCAGTTGGTTTGCATTTTTTTCTAACTTGCTTCTGCAAAGTTAATAACGAACATCCTCCTTTTAAAGATCCTCTCCCTGTTGTGCCTTTGAACAAAAGCCAATCTTCTCCCTCCCCCTTATTAACAAAAATTTCATCCACTGTGCCAGGGGACTCATCTAGAGTTGACAAAGGACTCTGCTGAATCTTTTTCCTTAAAACCACGTCATGGTCCAGCAACACAATGTGGTAAGGCAGAGTAAAAGGAAGGCAAGAGAAAAACAGGAAATTATACTCTCACAGGAAATTGTAGTAATAAAGAGAAAAGCCAAGGAAGTAACTGGCCTGCAAGTCATAAAATCCTAATCATGTGGCAGGGACAAATTGAAGCTCACTGGCCTGCAGAGTTCTGCATTGTTCTTCTAGTCATTACTCACTTCTAAATACGAGCCTCTGTGACTTCAAAGTCATTGGATCATTTCACAGTTGAAGTAACTAAGGCAAAAAGAAATTAGGTAGCATACTTGAAGTTTCACCTTAAAGACTGGCAGAGCCATGCCCAGGACATGGGTCTTCTGACTTAGACCAGGAAAGACATTTCCCCAGTAATTGAAATTTATTGTCAACAGCTTACCAGATCTTGTTTGCTTCACATTTTTAATGTAATAAATTCTCCTCACGAAACCTTGTGAGGTTACCTTTTAAAAAACAGTATTCTTTTATTTATGGAGAGTATAAGATAATTACGTCATTTCCCCCTTCCCTTCTCTCCATCCAAACCCTCCCATATACATCTTGTGGGTTTCTCTCAAATTCATGGACATGTGGCCATTTTGCAGATGAAGATCTACAAATGGGATTATACTGGGAAAGCACCTGCCTTAGTTCATCCACAAAGCAGTCTCACATGCGTGAAATAACCTTATTGTTTGAGTGTTAATATATCAGCGGCCTGAGAGGGGCAGGAAGAGGAACATGTTCCTTTTCAAGGAGAGTAGTCGCCTGGTGGTTGCCATAGAAACTGGAAACTGATGTACAGATAGTCCTGCTAGAAAATTTCCGCATATTGAAGATGTCTTGCTGTCTGATCAATAGCTGAGAGAGTTTGATTAGCTTCATTAATTAAAGCAGAGGTATCTAAAATGAAGAAAATGTGCCCTAGCTAATACGCAAATCTGTTTCGTGGGGTTGGAGAAAAATATCGCTTAAGTGTTTTTAATGAAGCAAAATGTACACAAGTGCACATATCATAAGCGTATAGCTTAATGAGACTCCTCATAGTAAACGTAGTGGTGCCTTCAGATTCAAGAATAATAATAATAGTACAAGAATAGTAACATTCTAGAAGCCATTTGCAAGCTCCCTTCTAACCAATGCTCTTCCAAATATGCTCCTAGCATTGTATATTACTTCTCTGTTTGGAGGCTTTAGAGCAAGGGATAAAAAGCAGCAGCCAGCTATTTTTTTTTTTTTTGGTGTCAAGTTTGTTTTATGTCTTAAGTCAAATTTCTTACATTCAACATTATACCTGTGTGTAACATGACTAAGGTTCTTTTTTCTATATATTTTTTATTTTTTACTTTTAAAAATATTCTTATGTATATAATATGCATGTTAATGCTTGGTGCCTATAAGCAAACCGAGTATGTATGCTTCCCGAGTTTAACTGATTCTCACACTAACCAGTGTCAACCCTTACTTGAATTTCTTGACTTTAAACCCAAGCTGAGTTTATTACTTCAGAGAGAGAACCAATTGTTCAGAGCTATAAACTGTGATGAGGTCAGCGAGACACTGCTTGTTTATTGTTGAATATCCACTATGCATGACTCTTTGTAGGTACTATGATAGTTATGAGGGTAAGAAGGGGAGGAAGTGGGGAGAAGGAGGAAGCAGAACAGGAGGAGGAAGAGGAAGTGGTGGTAGTGGCTGATATTCTCAAGGAGTCTGTCAGTCTGTCACTTATGGGAGAAACAGAGCAGTAAACTCAGACAATTATTCCAGGAGAAACTAAGAATCTACAAGACAGAAACAGCTAAGAAGATGTAGGTGAATGGATAGGGGATGACCACTCTCCCAGAAACCTATAAAAGTCCCATTGAGATAAACTTTGAGCTCCCTTTAACCTTCCAGCTTCTCTGTATAAAAGTAGGATCTCTATTCTCACTGGCTGGCCATTCGAGTTTATGGCTGTACAGTGAATCTAGCACTTAGTCAAAAGGGGGCAGCATTCATCCTTTTTCTGAAACCCGTAGAACCCTCTGGCTGCCTGTCTTTCTAGGAAAAGAATACTTTAATCAGATAGAATTTCAGAGCATGCATATATTTTAAGTCCCTGTTTTAATTGTTTGTTTATAGAGATGGTAACTGATGTGTACAGCTATGTTAGTGAGACCAATAAATGAGTCCTCTTGAAGTAAGTGGAGCTGTGTCAGTGCCCAGAGATCCCTCTTTTCTGCCTTTGTCCCTTTACTGGGCGTGGCAGCCTTGTTCAGACTCAGATTGCAAAAGGGCGGTGGCTGAAATGAACAAAAGAATTCAGACTTCTACTTTTCCCTAAAGGAAAGGCTAGCCAGGGGAAGCCTGGGGGGGAAAAAAAAAGGAATGTGTGTCTCCACCATTGTTCTAATTATCTGATGCTTTCTTTCCTTTTTTTCTATTTTTCTCTTCTGAATGTTTGTTTACCTTAAACCTGTATTTGTAAGAATTATAATAATGCTAACTAAGTAATCTCCTGAGGGGATTAGTGACTGCATTCTGCTTTAGGGGTGATCTCATCCTCCTAGTAACCTTTAGAATTTAAGCAATGCACAATGTTCTTTTCCTGCTGTGGCAGGGGTGTGGTAGTGAAAACTGAGAGAGGTTTAAAGCTGAAGCTATCAAACCATGTGTCTCTATGACCTCTAACTGCCAGGCCTCCAGATAACCGATTCCCTTTTGTTAGTGAACCACTTTGATTTTAATGAGAGACATATAATCCCTCCCATGTTTTCCTTGATTGACTTAGAGAAAATCAATGTTGATGGCCAAAATGCCAAATTAACTATCAGAGTAGATTTCCTCATCCTGTATACAGCCTTAAATAGCCCTCTGAATGACTTTTTGTTTTTTATTTAAGGAGTAGACCTTAGCCAAATGTCCTTGAATGATAAAGGAGAGTTGGCCCTCCCCATAATTAGCTTTTGTAAATATCAAGTCAAGGGTCAGAGCAAAGGTCATCTGATTTCTTTCTTTTGTGTAGAACAAGGGGTTTTAGTCACCATGACTGATTTTAGATCCAGCAAAGAATGAGGTCATTGCTTTTTACACAGAGCAGATTGAAAGGGACGAATCACAGAAACCATGGCATTAATATGAATACCAAATAATAACTGATAATTTGGGTAAGAGTTACAAATATGGCTAATCTCAGATCGAGTCAAATGCTTGACTCTGTCAAGGAAATGAGGCTGAGGGAGGGGTCAGCTCCTGAAAGGATTGCCAATGACATCATGCAGCTGTGATGTGAGGCGACAAAGCACTTGTCACATGCCACAGTTGAGGTCAGAACAAGAAGTAGATCCTATCCAGAGATTTCACAGACTATAAATAACCTTCAACTTTTAACTCTTTCACCATTCGTCATGTAAACACTGTGCAGTATATAAAATTTCAGCCTTATTTGAGAAATAAGACAAACATATTTTCATTTCTCTTGATATTAAGCAACAGGGTTTGGAAACTACTTCTTAAACCAAACAGTGGTTTCAAGTGATGCTGTAGACTGAATGAAAAAAAGAAATAAAAAGGAAAAGACATGACTGCTCCTACCTATGGTGGAGGAAGGGTTTTATTGCAGATAAAAAGGAGAGCTTAACCAGACTCAGAGACATCTGGGAGGATCCAGAGCAGACCTGACCCTGAGCAATGCCAATAGGGGCAGGAAGGGAAGGGAGAGGGAAGAGAGGGAACTAGGTGCAGCAGCCAATAGGGCAAAGATACAAAAAGTGTGGGTAATCAAAATGGTTGGATTATATAGGGATGAGCGGCCCAGCCCCCAAGGCTAGAGAGTTCAGGGTTGGGGGCAGAAATGCAAACCAGGAGGATCTTGTAACAAGTAGGGGCTCAGAGATGCTGGAAAAACATGGAGGCCAGGTTTTCTCTGCTATGTTAAATAGTTACCTCAGCCATTTGTCCCAGAATTTGAAACTTAACATAGACCATCCTATCTTGGCATGCTAGCGTCTGAAAAATCTCTCCAGGTTGTGAACATTTTGGTTGCAAAATGAGGACAATAAAAGGCAAGCTGGTACATGTGGCCAACCATCCCTTGAAGAGATCTTGGAGGTCATTTAATCTAGCTGTCTTATTTCACAATGTGGAAAATTTTGGCCTATGCACATTTAAAAATTTATGTGTAATTAATGTTCTTCCTAATTACTGCCAATGTGTTTTTCTAGGTTCTCAGGAAACATATTAAACTTAGACCAGCAGATCATTGTAATATTGATAAGAATGGGAGATAGTTAATTTTAGGGAGTGGGACCCTGAAGCTCACTCTTAACCTCAGGCAGAAGCTAAATATGTCCTCTTGTCCTGGCGGGAATGCCAGAAGGGATCTCTGGTTTCTTGTTATCTCTCTCTTCTCCTAAATGAATCACTCCTGCCTGGAAGCTTTACTGAGTAAGGCCAAACCCCTGTATTGGCACTAATCCCTTCTGGTGAGTAATCTTGGAGTTGGATCTCTGGCTTTCAATAGTAGAAATAGCTATGTCTATTCCCCAATATAACCCATCTCTTAAATGAGCCCAGGTATCTTACTTTTGAGAGGGTAATGTTAGATAGCTAGACAGAAATAATTGGAAGCCATTGAGGATAGATTCCTCTTTTGTAGTTATTTTTGGACCCATCCCTTATTTCTCCCCCAATTACACTAGAAGCAGAGACCATACAATTGTCCCCCACCTGAAGCATCCTGATCAAAAGAATAGGATCACCATTTGATCCTGGGTGGAGACACAGTGATCTGGTCCAAACTATTGGACCTGGTATCAACTATTGACTCCTCTTTCAAGAACCAATCTGGTTGAGACTATCTATCACATGTTGAGGCAGGAGACCATGCTCCAGAAAACATGGCCAGACAGGAGACCATGCTCCAGAAAAACTGGATCATCTGAAGACAAGCTAAGGAGGAGAAAGAAACCTCTCACAGAGATAATGTATGTATGCTCCCCAGAAACTTCTTCTTTAGCACAGCTACTTACAGCACTTTTTTGTGGCAGCACTGTTTAGCCTGTCTGCTTCTTGACATTCTAACTCAGAAAACACCAAAGCTTTTCCTTTTCCTCCTATCGAGCTAATTTTCTTTAGGATGCTGGCTAAAAGCGAGGCATCCAAAAGCCAGACTTTCTGTGGAAGACTGGGCTTTCTCACTCTTTGATACCTTTTGCCCTTTCACTATGCAGATGTTTGCTGGCTTCCACTGGTGAGCATACTGGCTCTCTTGTGCTCTAGCTCAAAAGGCATGACTCTCTTTCTCTTTTTTTATTTCCTTCCACTCAGCAGCTGGTTGGAGTTACATCTTGCTTGTCCTTTTTATCTCAAATTCTAATCAAATTGTCTTCAACCTTCTTAAATCAAATGATATAATCTCCAGGATAGTGCAATGTTCTTATAGAAAATGCTCTTTGGTTACAGTTGACTATTCCAAAGTTTATGAAAAAAGAATCTTAAGACTAGTGTTTTAGTTACTTTGCTGTCAGCTGTGATAAAATATTACAGCCAACAGCAACTTATAAGGGAAAAAAGTGAATTGAGGATGATGGTCTCAGCGGTTCAGAGTCCATCGTGGGTGAGAAGGCCTAGCAGCCAGTTGTAGGCATGGTGGCAGAACCCGAAAGCTGAAGCTTACTTCTTGGACTGAAAACGTGAAGCAGGAAGAACAAACTGGAGGTGGTCCAAGTCTTTAAATCTCCTAATCTGGCTCCAAAACATACTTCCTCTGGCAAGGCTATATCACTTAATCTTCTTCAAACAATGCCATGGACTGGGAACCAAGCCTTCAAATACCTATGGGGGACATTTCTCATTTATGTCACCACAACTGGGCTAATTTGAGGAGGTATTAAAGTTTCCTTGAGAAAGACAACCAATATATAGTGCAAAAATCAAAGCTGTCAGGCATTATTCCTAATTGTATGTGAAAAAGGATGGACACTGAAACCTGCTCATATAATTATAAAGAACTAACAAAGGAGGCATAATAATCTTAAACATATATGTGCCTAACAATAAGGCTTCAGATTACAAGATGCAAAAGGCAGAAATAAGTGAAAAAATATAAATCTGCAAATGTAAGTGAAGAATCCAATATTTACTAACTTTAAAAAAAAATAGAAAGAAAAGAGGCGAGGCTATGTGATGGTTTGATTATGCTCGACCCAGGGAGTGGCGCTATTAGATGGTGTGGTCCTGCTGGAGTAAGTATGGCCTTGTTGGAATAGGTGTGTCACTGTGTGTGTGTTGGGAGGGAGCTATGAGACCCTCATCCTAGTTGCCTGGAAGTGAATATTCTGCTGGTAGCCTTCAGATAAATATGTAGATCTCTCAGCTCTGCCTGCACCATGCCTGCCTAGATGCTGCCATGCTCCCACCTTGATGATAATGGACTGAACCTTTTGTAAGACAGCCCCAGTTAAATGTTGCTCTTGATAATACTCATCTTGGTCATGGTGTCTGTTCACAGCAGTAAAACTCTAACCTAAGACAGTGAGTCTGAATGATTTAATAGTCAGCATAAAAAGTATGTTTGTATATTTGGAAGAAAATGTGATAAGATCTATGTCAGGCTGGAGTCCCCAGAGGGGGGAAAAGATGATTCTTTGGTTCATCTGTCTTTGAAGCCTAAGAAACGGTTCACAAAAGTGTGCACAACAGAATTCTGTAGGTGGAAAAGTCCAGATCACCCCAGGACTGTAGCACTGGGCAATAAGCCTTCACCCAGAGAATATTGTGTACATTTTTCTCCTTCAAGAAAATATCCTGAGAGTGTATATGATCTTCAGAGTCTATGGTCAATTCAGACATTGGTGATGAAAAACACTGAAGCTGTTCACAGCACAGGCTGGGAGCCTGTCAGATCAAGTACAGGGCGAGCAGTGTGAGCTGCCCCACCAAGTCTATATAGGAAATATATAGTGGTCTCATGACATCGCCCCTGTATGGATAGGCCAGATGGTTATGAAGACTCACTGTGAGTTATGAAGAGCTAGAAGAGGCAGTGTCCACCATCCATGCTTCTGTTCGAAACATTACTCTTGTTTTGATGGAGCAATTGACAGAGTCTTTTCTTGTTTTGATTTAAAGCCAGATCTCACTGTGTAGACCTCATTGTCCTAGAACTCATTATGCAGTCAAGGCTGGCCTGGAACACACAGAGATCCACCTGCCTCTGCCTTCCAATTGCTTGTATTAGTTATGTATACCACGATACCTGGCTGACAGTTAACGTAAGTGATGAGATTTTTATTGTGTTGTAGTTGGCCTTGCTAATTTTTTCTTAGTATTTCCCCCAAAATATTTAATAGCAAGATTATTTTTCTTTGCTTAGGAGGAATATCGGTAGATTTTGAGAGAACTTACATAATATCTGTAAGAGGGTTCATTATACGATAGTGAACTGACTATCTCCCAGATTCAGAAAAATAACTGGTAGAAAGAATAGTTAACACACCAGTTAAGGAATTTAAGCAAATGCACCCACATGAATAGAAAAAGTCCCTCTTCTGAGTCATATGTTTATTGGGTAAAATCCCAGTCACCTGTGAGCTACTTCGCTATGAATTATTGATTAGAAAAGCTACAGAAGTCCTAAATGTAATACAGGCAACTGTCACCATTGTTGGTTGCATGCCAGAACTAGATGTAAAGCCTCCATTGCTGAAGCTATCACAGGTTTTGATTTCAGGATATGAAGCCATGTCTATCCTTGTTGGTTAGCGTACATGGTGCTGAAGGATATTTTACAGGATGCTAAGAGAGAATTAGCACCAACTTTCCTTCTGAGCTCTGCCCATTGCCTGTTAACACAGTCAGCATATGACAAAGTTGGCCATCTAGTGTAATAGTGTCACAACTACTGTGAATACAATAATTTCTCCATTCGATTTAAGGTCTTCTACACAGGAGGGAGATCATGTTTGGTACTGTAAGGGCAGGCAACAGCCAATCTAAATCAAACTAAACCAAAATTAAAACCTGTGGATAAAGGCTTAGGAGATAGCCCAGTCAGTAAAGCATTTACCGACAAACATACAGACATGAATTCAGTGGTCTTAATTCACACAATCTTGGTCCTGGGGACGGGAGATTGGTAGATCCCTGGGGATTTCTGATCAGCTGACCTAACTTACTTGATAAGTTCCTGGCCAGTAAGAGATTCTGTCTCAAAATAAAAGTAGATAGTTCTTTAAAACCAGCACTTGAGGTTGCCCTCCAGCCTACACACACACACACACACACACACACACACACACACACACACACACACACCAAGCAAAACAACAACAACAACAACAACAACAACAACAACAACAACAACAACAACAACAGACAAAATCCTATGTCTGAAGAAGTTATATGCCCGAGCTGGTAGATTGCTGTGATTATCTATTTAAGCAGACATAATGTGCCTATCAAATGTCTTCTCAACCTTTCTGTTTATTCCTATAGCTTGGTGCTACAGTTGTCAAGGGCAGCTTCTCGGGTAGGGGTTGAAGTTGTTGTAGAGACTCATAACTAATCAAACTTCTAAGAGTAAGTGACTGTCGCTATGACATAGCAGCCCAGGGACTCAGTAATAAATGGAAGAAAACAATTACACAAATATATCATCTCCTCAATACTTGGAGAACATTGCAGAAGAGAGGACAGACATTTAAGAAACAGATGCAGGGGTGGAGTGTTGTATAGCTGTCTTTCGTGGGTTGGAACATTCCTTCATGGAAAAATGGAAGAGGTTCATGAAACTCAGAAGGCTCACACAGTCTCCCTTAAAGTTATATAAGCTATAAATAATTGCCAGCAGACTCCTCCCTGACATTAGCTGCCTGAAAGTTGCGCACAGGGACTCTAGTAATGGTGTTTTCCTGAGTTGTTGGATGTGTTTGTTTGGAATTTTTAAGTGATTCAGCTGCTTTTGAGTCGCCCACAGTCTGGAAGCAGACCTTTCCTATTTATCTATAACTGACCCCTGTAAACTCATGGCTCTACCATGTTGGGTATGAATGTGTAGTTTCTTTGGCTTCTCACTACTTCATTTGGGCTGCATGGAGTTGGTTTTTTGTTTTTATAAATCTCATCAGTTTCCTAGAGCTAAATCTATTTCCTAAATTTTAAGAATTGAGAGGGGGAAAAAAAGCAGAACAAATTAAATCTTGGAGAAAACAAAGTGAAAAGAAAATTGAAGACAGGAGTAGAAATCAAGGAATTAATATCAGAAAATAAAAAACAATAACAAAAAAATAAAGAAAAAAGGGAGAAAAAAGAAACTAAAAACTAGTTGTTCTCAAAGACTGATATCACCAATAAGCATCTTATATAACTGAAAAAGGAAGGAAAATACAAGATGTAAAGTTACTAATATTGTGTATGAGAGGGAAACATTGTTACTGGCTCTATAGGCAGGAAAAGGATAGGGGATTATTTCCAACAATTTTATATATGCCTACATATTTGATAACTGCAGTAAAGAATACATTTCCCAAAAGCCAGAAATTATCATAGCTTATAAAATTATCATAGCTTACAGATGATCTTTCTGTCTATGAAATAAATCAAGTTAGTAGTTAAATTTTGCTTACTAAAACTTTAAGAAAAAAATTGCCAAGTCTATGTAAAATAAAGGGAATATTCAATATACTCTACCTTGATGCATAAAACAGCAAAAAAAAAAACAATACAAATAAAGAAACCTATCAATATAAAAGTGAGAATCTAAAGTCATCAATAAAATATTAGAAAAAACAAAATAATGCATCATGATTTAAATGGGTTTTATTCTGAAATGTAGAAACGGCTCCGCATTTGAAATCAATCGCCATACTCATAGTCTCAGAAGAGTAGTGTGGGAAAAATCTCATGATCTTTATCATAGTTGCCCTGACTTCTCATTTGACAAAATTCAGTGTCCATTCATGGCTTAAAATATCAACAAAGGAGATAGCAAAATTCACAGTGAATTAAGGAATTGGTAAAGCTGCATCTTCCTGATACCAGACACATGAAATGTGCAGAGTCTGTGTCGAGTGGAATCTTCTCTCTGCTAAGAAGGAAACAAAAGCAACATCCACTCATCACTCTCAACATTACCGCAGGGCTCTGGCTCCTGCAGTAAAGCAGAAACAGGGACCTGTGTGTGAATGGGGCAGTGTGGTTAGGCATCAGATGCTCCATGGCCAGTGAAAGAAACCATTCAAATGGCTACACACTGTGTCATTGGTATCATATTCTGGGAAAGCCAAATTTATAAGGCCAGAAAACAGACTACATCATTGGCTGGACTTGGAGGGAGAGTCGGGCCACAAAGTAACAGAGGAGTTTTGTAGGACAATAAAATTGTTCTCTGTCCTATTTTTGACAGATATTATACAACCATGTACATTTGCCACAACCAATAGAATAGTTTCTGAGAAAGGATTTATGTTTCCTATGTCTTACAAGAAAAGAAAACCCCACAGATAGAAACTGTTTGAAATGAAGAAGGAGAGGGTTTTTTTTTTCTCTTGTTCTGTAACTACATATTTTTTTCAGACATCAACATGTACTTCTACTCTTTGTAGTCCTGCTATTTTCATCTGCTTTTTTTTAGAAGAGATGGGTGAAAAATATCCTGAATGCCCTTCATATATTAGCAGAGTGACCCAGGACTGTTCAAATTCAATTTCCACTTTTTTTTCCCTCAAGTTTAAAGGTTTTTAATCCCTTGCAGGTCAATCTTGAGTGGGGCATGGAAACAAGCAGTTCTCTAACTACACCTGAGAAAATCGACTTATTTTCTGAAAGACATTTTTATGTATTTGTTGAGCACTATGTCCCATATTTTGAGAAATACAGTTGTAGGCACTTGTCTGCCTAATTGCAGTTAAATCATTCAAGACTTTAATCAAGATAAATAGCTCTGCTCACCTTCTCTCATGCTTTGAGATTAGTTTCCAACCTTTTCCCCTCTAATACTTATAAAGATGCAGATTATGATTTGAAAATTAATTATACAATGTTAAGAATCAGTAACGTGTTTTGTTTCACTTGAGGTTTTGCATTCCCGCATAATAACGTTCAATGGCACCACGATGATCCCAGAGAACATTGTATCATATTTGCCTTATCTTTGTGCCTCAGACCTCAAAAGGACACCCAACAAATGACTTAAAAAGAAGCGCTGTGAATGATGGAATGGACCTTAGGATGTGAAAACAGGAGGGCTCCATGTTCAAAGCCAGTCTGGACTGCAATAAACAAAATAAGACCTTTCCTCAAAACACCGAAGGGATAAGATAAGAACTGTGTGATATAATGTGGGACAGAGGCAGAATTCATTTCTGTTGTACACTTTTAAATTCGGGAATGGGAAATGGGATTAAGGAGTAACTGAGGGAATGACAGGATGCTGCACAAGTAGAAAATGCAACAGAAGTCCAACCATGGTTTTTCTCTCTCCAGAGCATTCCTGTTATAGCTTGAGAGGAGGCAGTTATAACTCACGCTGAGTTATAATTTACCTCTAATCCCCTTCCTTATGACATTTGATGAAATGACAAACAATACGGGGGGAACGTGCGAAAATAAAGAGCAAGATGGTTTCTAAAAGTGTAATGTGTTTTACAGGATCAAAATAAAAACAGATTCAAAGGGGAGGTCATCAATGGCGGCACCGCGATTAACGCGGCATCTGAAATCATACCAGTGATAATTAAAACCATTTCTTCTGGAGACACTTCCAATACAGGGAGCTCCTCTCTCCTCAGGAAACTTCACAGTGTTTTGTTGATGACAAACGGGTGTAATAAAAATAAAGACACATTAAAATGGATTTTTTTTTACAATTGTGATTCTTAAACACTTAGCACTGCTATGAAAGAGATACAATCAACTTATATATTCATACTATCCTATTTTAGCACTGCTTTACAAACAACCAAGAACAGACAACAATCACCCGTGTTAGAAAAATCTCAACATCTTCTGTGAATGAATCGTGTTGCAAATACTTTCTATGATGATTTTTGAGTTATTGTTTACTCTTTGTTTCTTCTTCCCCTTCCTCTTTCTCTTCTTCTTTGTTTTTGTTTTTGTTTGTGTGTTTTGTTTCTTTGAGACAGGGTTTCTCTGTGTAGTTCTGGGTGTCCTGGAACTCGCTCTGTACATCATGTTGGCCTCAAACTCAGAGATCGACCTGCCTCTGCCTCCCAAGTGCTGGGATTAAAGGCATGTGGTACCATTTTCAGTTATTGTTTCTCATTATCTTATTTTTTAATTTACAAAAAAGTTAGAAACTATAATAAAACTTCAAAAAGAAGCTGATACAGTTTGCTGTAAAGATGATCGCTTTGAAGTTAAAACAATGAGAAGAGAAAGTGCAAGAGGTGTATTTCTGTCCCCACCAGCAGGGACCCAGTTATTCAGGGTCCCGAAGAGGCTTTCTACCTGTGGGCCAAATGAGGGTGAAGAGAAGAAGGAGACCAAGCAAGATTCTGTTGTCAAGGTCTCATTTATTGAGAGAAATGTACAGCATTTAAAGCTCTGAGGCAGGAATAGAAGCATGAACTGAAGCTTAGGGTGGGGGAGTTTGGGAAGTGCCCAAGGATATAAGGTGAATCCCTACACTGCAAGATACCCTCCTATAACAAAGAGGCAACAGTCTTCCAGGGACATTTTCTTTGAAAAGGTCGAACCCTTCTCAGGAATCTGCTCAGGGACATCTGGTGTTTTGCTCAGGCTGAAACATCCTGTCATTGCTCCCAGGGTCTTCCTGGGAGAGGCTTTAGTTCAACAATCTCATGTTTGTATGGCAGTCATTTCAAGGTTGAACCTCTGAGGCCATGCAGCCCAGAGTCATGTAGCCACCTTGAGCTATGCAGTCACAAAGTGGCCAGGCCCAAATCCAATATGGCTCACTACATATTTCAGCATCATTTATGATCTGCAGTGAGGATCTATAAATCACTGGGGAAAATAGACTTGCACACAACTAGATACAAGGACATTGCTGAATGAGAATATGAACTATTCATGATGCCTGCTTCTCTTTTACCATCCACTGTTGTCATCACGATAGCATTTCTACAACAGCATACTGTCGTCCTGGAAGATAAGAGCTACAGAGAACATTACAGTTCACTCTAGAAGCTTCCAGAAAGACCTACCAGCTATTTAATAGAAACTGTCAGAGGTAGTTTAATTTTCTAAAATTCCAGAACTCTCTGCTTCGAAGTATCTGCTTTTCTATGTCTATTGATAAGAGAAAATTTCTCAGATATCCTAGGTTGAATTGTAAGAGCCTCAGGATGGAGGAAGAGTAAGAGTTCTTAGTCAGTTAACTAACTTGGGAAGAATCTATTCAACATCCCCGAACCTCTGCTCAAACCTCGGGTGACTAACCACCAGACACCATTACATCCCACTCACAACTCCGACTGTCTAGAAGTCACAGTTACTCTTCTAGACTGCCTGTTCTGGAACTTGCTGTGACGATCTGTGAAGCTCCTGAGTGCTGGAGGTCGAAACATTCCCTGGGAGATCCCATCTGAGAGATTTTACGCGCACACCCTGCCTGCCCTCCCTGGTGTTGGAAAAGAAAGTGTTTACAGTTCTGCCCAGAAGAGTAAAACTAAATCTCATCTCTTTTTTCTAACCACTTCTGGTTTCTGGATATTCTTTTGAAAATGTAGGTTTTTAAAATGAACTTGCGGGTCCCCGTGCTCTCACAGTTATGAGCTTCAGACTCTATCTAATTTAGTAAATACCATTTTCATGTTATTTTGACCCTCTTGTCTACAAGGTAGAGCCATTTAGCAAGTTATAGGCTTGTGTGAGTGACTTGTCTCATTGCTGTGACAAGACAACTTAGGGAAGGGAGAGGTCTGTTTCATCTTCCAGCTTTGGGGGTTATAGTTCGTTATGGAAGATATGACAGCAGGGATAGGAAGGAGGTGGCTGTCACAGTGTGGTCGCAGTCCGGAAGCAGAGAGGGATGGCTGCCTATAATTACCTCATGTTGTTTTCATTCAGCCTTGAACCTCTGTTGCTGTGATAAAAATACCACGGCCAAAATCAACTTGAGAAGGAAAGAGTTTAGCTTACAATTACATGGTACATTCTCTTGCTGAGGAAAGTCAAGGCAGGAACTCAAAACAATGTAGGCACCTGGAGGCAGGAGTTGATGAACAGGCCATGAAGCAGTGCTGTTTATTGGCTTCTTCAATGTGTACTTAGCCTGCTTTCTTATAACACCTAGGACGACCTGTTCAGGGATGGCACTGCCCACAGTGTGTTTTTCCCATATCAATCACCAATCAAGAAAACGTACCACAGGCCACTGAGGTAAGAGCATGTTCTCAATTGAGACTCCCTCTTCTCAGATAATTACAGTTTGCGTCAAGCTGACATAAAAATGAGTTAGCAACAGTTGACCCCTCCTGAACTCGACCCACAAACACATGGCTGATAATTCATAACTGTTTCCTTTCTGCTCATCCCTGAGATCTCATATTCACATTGATATCACAATACAAAACATTCTAACTTTTAAGAGTACCACAGTCTTTACAAAATCAAATGCTTTAAAAAAAAATCCAGTCTTTAAAAAAATAAAACATCCGAAGACGCTTCCAACGTCCAAGCCTCTCTAAAATATCCAATGTCCTAAAGTATCCAGAGTCTTTGTAAAACTCCAAAGTCTCTCAACCATGGTCCCCTGCAAAATAAAAATAAGCTAAGTCCTTCTTATTCCAAGAAGGAAGAGCTGGGACACAGTCACAGTCAGATCAGGGCAGAACTGAAGTCCTGTAACCATCTGCTGCTCAGTGTCGGTCTTCTAGGACTCAGGACTGTTGAGGCTCGGAAGGGCTTAGACGTACATGCGCATTGCACTGCTTAGAACAGCAACTTGTCTCCCAGGCCCAGGCTGGCTATGCTCTATAGCGGGTCCTGTTCTTAACAGTTGTACCGTGGTACTGGCGTTTCCAGAATGCTGGGCTTTCCTCATGCAACTGGATTGTACTTTCATCAATAGCCTCTCTGGACCTTTCTTCAGGGACTATGGCCTTGCCACACAGTGCCAAGCCTTTTTAATATTGTTGGAGGTCTAGGAAACCCGACTGGCCAATAACTAAAACTGATGTAAGCCGTTACTCCTAGGGTTTTATTTGGTAGCATATGATGTCTGGTTGGGATAGTATTGCCACTACTGCATAGTAACTCCATTTAAACTCGTTTACATATACATGTGTATATATTTTAGGAAGCTTCTACAGTCGTAGGTTTCCATATGGCTTTCCAAACAGGCTTTTCATGTTAGTTCTCCCATAGTAAATGAGTCTTTCACACTGAGAGTGAAGGACAGGCAGTATCTTGAGATGAAGTTTGTCTGAGTATCATAGTATTCCTTCTTTCGTCTTGTTATGTGAGCTCTGTGCTCCTCTCTGGTGGATCTGGTCTTTAGGTGAAGAAGACTGTCAGAGGAAAGCTGCTCCCTGACCTGCTGCTTCTCTAGAGCCTTTGATTAGAACTCGTCAGTATCTGAGGGTATCATAGTTATGGGTGACAGTCCCTTGATCTTTTTTCAGGTATTTTTTCATTTAGATCTTTAAATACTGTTGTGGTTCCCCCCCCCCCATCCCTTTATTGGAATAAAGAATTCTTTTCAGCAATTGTTTTGTTTATATGGTTATATCTAGTGGAAACTCACCTTATTAATAACACTATAATTTGACTGTCTTTATGGTTTAAATTATGCTTTTTCCTCTACCCTAAACTATGTAGAGATAATTGTTACCATCTCTTACTGGAGAGGAGACCAGACTGCCAGTGGCTGTGTCCTCCGAAAAAATATGGTGAGTCAAAGGATTGCTGAAAGAAAGAGCTTATGAAAATAGAATCCAAAAGGCCAGCTTCATCTTCGCCTTCTTTCTTAATGTTCCTCAGGGAGACTATTTCTTTCCCACGCTGTCCTAGAAATAGGAATGGAAAATTCTGAAATCCTTTCCCAAGGGCTTGGCAATGAATGGCAAAGGACAAATGCTGGACATGGTCCTGGGGCATAGCTGTGTTTTAGTCCATGCAGGGTGCCACAAGAAATGCTACTGACTATGTGACCTAAGCAATCGTCAGGGGAAACCTGACACTGAGGTGCCAGTGTGAGTTCTAGAAGCTGCGTTCTTGAACACCTCAATCGCATTTCCAGTGTTGAGGGTAGGTGGATGGGAGTGCTCCTAAGTTGAATCACAAGGACCATGCCCTCATAATTTATCTAAACGGGGTATGGTCAAAGTTATGGTTAGATACTCTATCTATATAAAAGACGAAGACATAGGACTTATATAAGTCTTAAAGTCTTTAAGCTATTGGCAAATATAGCACTTTATAGAACTTTATGGAACAGTGGTTCTCAATCTGTGGGTTATGATCCCTTGGACAGGACTCATATCATATATCCTGCATATCAGGTATTTACATTATAATTCATCACATTAGCAAAATTACAGTTTTAAAGTAGCAACAAAATAATTTCACGGTGTGTGTGGGTGTGTGTCATGAAGAACTGTATTAAAGGTTCATGGCATTAGAAAGATTGAGAACCGCTGCTTTAGAATGTAAGCTGTATTTGTTTTATATTTTACTCGGGAGTTTATTTGGGAAATATTTCTAAAGTAGATGATACACTGAGTTGTCTCCTTAATTACAGAGGTCTGAACATTATTCAACCTTTTTTGATGACTCAAGGTTATGATTATGTACATCAATGATCATTATGCAAAGCAATGACGTCTCTAGGGACCATCTGGCTCTATAACGCTGTTCACTCTCAGCGATCTGTTATTCCCAAATCGCTATGATTTTTTTGTGTTTGTACCTGCCATTATTGCCCTTTAGTGTGTGAGCATTATTACACCTCTTCGCACTATTATCAATGTGTAGTATACCTAATTAAAGTAGAACAGCTCCCCAGTAAAACGCTCTTGATTATAATCTAGTGTGGTCTTAACAGAAAGAGTAATACATAACCTGAGTGCAATTGTATATACTTGGATCAGAAAGGTAGATTGATTCTAACTCAATAGCTTTGGTGGCAATGACTGTAGGCTTGGTTTTTTCCTGTGTATACCAGCCGTTCTCAAGTTCCAGTTAAGTGACAATAGCTGGGATACCATTTCTGATAAGTGAGAAGCAGAGGAGAAAGAGAGAAAATATAATGTATGTTATTAGTCTCACAACCATCCTACAAAAACCACACGTCATGTGCCAACATACAGAAGAGCCAACCATCCCTTTTCTTGAACCATTAGTCTAAGTTTCCATTCAGTTAGTGACTTTACTTTTAAAGAAGATAAAATGCAGCAATGCATTAATCTGATCCCAACTTCAATATCACCTTTTTGAGACATTTCACAGTTTCTAAAGTACTTTGCAGGGTATATTCTACTTAGTTCTTACCCACTATTTTCTACTTCAGAACTGTGCATACTACATCTTCAGTCAGGGACATTTATTTCCTTACAAACTGGGGGGGGTTTCTTTTAAAGCTCAATGCACTTAATATCCAGCTTGCATATCAGTGATAAAGCAATCGCAAGCAGTTAATTAAAGTAAAACAGCTCCCCAATAAAACTCTCTTGATTATAATCTAGTGTGGTCTTAACACAAAGAGTAATACATAACCTGAGTGCAATTGTATATACTTGGATCAGAAATATAGAAACTCATACTCAGGTCAAATTTTTAAAAAATGCTGCTCTACCAGGATTATTACTCAACAGGTAAAGTGATTGTTGTACAAACATGAGGACCAGGATTTAGATCCCCAGCACAAAAAAAGTCTGCCGTGGAGGCAATGCTAGGCCCATGTGGTAGTTTGAATGCCCCAACAGTCTTGAGCATTTGAAAATTTGTTCCCCAGTATGTAGTACTGTTTAGGTGGTTTAAGATGGGTGTCCTTACTGGAGAGAGTATGTTACTTCATGTGGGGGAGAGTTTAAATCCTTGAGCCACTTGACTAGAGTTCACTCTTGCCTGCAATTTAAGAAGAGATGAGGCCTTAGCTTCAGCTACAGTCGCCATGCTTGCCCAATGCTCGCTGCCACATTTTCCCACCAAGATGCTCTCCTAGCTATCTGGTACTGTAGTCAAATAAACCTCTCCTTCTCTAAGTTGTCCTTGTCACCGTGTTTTATCATAACAAGAGTAAAGCAACCAAGACAGCCTGGTGTTGATAAGAGAATTTCAGGACTTGCTTCTAGACGGATGTTCATTGAACCATTTATCAGAAGAACAGGGTAGAGAGTCATAAAGCAAGATATTGACATGAGTCTGTGGCTCCACACAAACATGCATAGATCTCTCTCTCTCTCTCTCTCTCTCTCTCTCTCTCTCTCTCTCTTTCATCTTTATCTCTCTTTCCCTCTCTCCCTCCATCCCTCCTTCCTCCCTCTCTCTTCACCTTCATGTATGAGTGTGTACTCACACAATTTGCTGAGGGAAAAGGACATACATCAAAATGCTTTAATAAAAAATAAATAGATAATACAACAATGACAAAAATTTGTCAGACACTTTTGTTTGGAAGCTCTTGGGTGTTCTCAGTGAATCTCAGAGCAGTATTGCTGGATTAATCAGTTCATTTTAAAAATATTAAAAATTCTTTGTGTGTGTGTGGGGGTGGATCTGTGCGCATGTGCATGCATGCTCACGTGTAGGTGAGTGAGCGCTCACATACAGAGGTCTGAGCATCACTTTAAGAGGTTAGATCTCTCCCATCAAGTGGGTTTCAGGGTTGGTCCTCAGATCACCAGACTTGGTGATAGGTATCCTTTCCCTCAGAGCCATCTTGCCACGCCTATTCAGTAATGATTTAAATAAGTTGGATTTAAAGATAATGAAAATCTGAAAATAATCGTTCCTTAGAAGTAGACTCACCTTTGCTTTTGCACACTTTTTAGTTCAACCTTTGCTTCTGGAATGCTGTGCTAAGGCCTATTTTTTGTGTGTGTGTGTGTATGCATTCTGTTTCTTTCACAGACTAATAGCAGGTGGGACATTAGACAGCTCAGTGCATTAAAAAATCCTATTCAGTTGAAGTGGATCTATCTATCTATCTATCTATCTATCTATCTATCTATCTATCTATCTATCTATCATCTATCATCATTGATATATCATATCTAGCTATCTACCTGCCTATCGTCTATTTTCTCTCTCTCTGTTTACCATATATCTGTCATCTGTTAGTCATCTATTATTTATATACCATCTATAATATATCATTTATTTATCTATCATATATAATCTATCATTCTCTATCATCTAGTTATCCATCAATCATCTACCTATCATCTACCAACTCTATATCTATCTATCTATCTATCTATCTATCTATCTATCTATCTACCTACCTACCTGCCTGCCTTTCTCTCTCTTCCTTCTTTCTTTTCTTTCTTTCTTTCTTTCTTTCTTTCTTTCTTTCTTTCTTTCTTTCTTTCTATTATCTATCTTTCTGTTACCTATCTGTCTATCTATCTTCTATCTGTCTGTCTGTCTGTCTATCTATCTATCTATCTATCTATCTATCTATCTATCTATCTATCTTATCCTTGAAATTTTACCAAGGTTTATATGCTATCCCTGGCATTGGATCTTCAGCAGTTGGAGTTGGAGAAACAGCTGAGGCTGGAAAAGTGATCGATGCCTTGACCTGACTCAGCTGATATTTATTACATGAAGATAAGGCATGTTGGCATTTGAGAAAACCACAGAATTAGGAATGTCACACTCACTTTTCACCTTGCCCTTCTTCCCAAATTATGAAACCCTGGAAGAATTTTCTGATCTCCTCCTGAAATAGGATATAAGACCCCATGTGATAAACATGTCTCCGTGTCTGGAGAGAAGGAACTGGGGACAAGGAAGAATGGGAACAAATTCCTTTTTCAACCCCTCCCCACTTCAGTTGATGACTGTCCTCCTTCCTTTGTCCAATGGCATTTTGTCAACCACATAAAAATTCACAGATAAACTACATAGTTTTATCCATTTTTTTATCATGCCTTTGTCTTCTATTGAAGACCCCAGGTCATCTTATAACACTTTCATTGAATATATGTATATGTTTCCTCACCCCTATTCTTATCCTCCTGCTTCCTCCTCCTCTTTCTCTTTCTCCTTCTCCTGCTCCTTCTCCTTCTCACTGTTCTTGTTCTTGTTTTTCTTGTTGTTCTTGTTCTTTGTGTTCTTCTTGTTCTCCTCCTGTTCCTCCTCTTCTTTTTCTTTTTTCTTTTTTTTTTCTTTTTTTCAGAGCTGGGGACCGAACCCAGCGCCTTTGGCAAGCGCTCTATCACTGAGCTAAATCCCCAACCCCTCCTCTTCTTTTTCTTGTTAAAAGAATTCAACCACTAACATAGGATGAGCAGGGGCAGCCACGTCTTCTTCCCTCCTTTGTGTGCAAAAATTGTGTGCATGTAGATTCAGAATGCTGTAATAAAAACAAAGCATCGTGGACACATTGCTCTCTTGTTTTTAATGTGTTGTTTTAGGAGAACCTGGCAGAGGGGAGGAGTTTGAGGTCGTGCTGAACTTTGTGCTCTTCCTCCCTCTAGATTTGCATTGGTGAAACTTTGAAAGCAGCTTTGCAGGTGGTAGTTACCTGTAATGAAAAGATAGAGTCAACTGAGAAAGGTATTCCTATCAAAAAGACTGATTTTTGAGTAAATCCCATAGGTTTTGGAACAGAAACATTCTCTTCATATTTGGGCTTTCTGACTTCCTGTCCTGGTGATCACATTGCTTCATTGTGGTTTCCTCGAGTGCAGAATAGGTATTTTACCTACTGGACATATAAATATTAAATGGATATGTAAATGTATCTACTACTTACTAACATGCAATCTTTTTTTCCATTTTTTTGCTGCTGACAAGTTGGGTGATTTGTATGTGCATGTGTGCGAGAAATTTCAAATTCTCAGGGCATTAAGAGATTGGCTGAATATTCTATATCTTTTCAGCATGGCCCCCTATAACCTTGGCAATACAACCTACGTCTTACGTAAAGGAGTCATTTATCATATACATCAAATGGCTTAGGATTCAATCCTAGAATTGATTTGCACTTTGGAAATCCATGCAAACCTGTACCCTTTCATTTGAGTAACAATAAGTGGACTATGCACTAGGTAGTATTTTTAAAACCTTTTCATTGTGATAAAACTGGTTTTTTTAGTTGTCTCACAGTGTCTGTTTCATCTACTGGAACCAAAACAAATATAGGCTTAGTCTTCTTAATAGGAATATGAAAATATACTTTGTAGCTTCTAATTGTTAAGTTGATGTCATATGATTTATACCACAGGACAGACATATGTAACTAACAGCCTGGATTAGACTACTCAGAATTTTCAAATGCTATACATAATGGATAGATGCATTACACTGAAGCACAAGCCAAGAGGGTGCTCAGTCAGTAATTTAAAGCATCAATATCCGAGGAGTGTTTATTAAGAGGAAAAAATGTGTCTCTTATCCTCTTGCTTCGAAATACAACCCATGAAAAATTGATTCCTATATGAGAGATGGATGGCCTTCTTAAAGACTGTAGAGTAGTGTGCCTAACTCTTTTGAGGCAAACACATGGTCAAGTTGGAATGTCAATCAAGAAGCCAAACTGATGGAAGGATTCAGCATGACATGAGAAGAGAGTGGCATAGAAGGAAGTGGTTATTTCTTTGTCTCTTTATTTGGGGTGAGGGTTAGGGGCCTGGTTTCTTTCTTTTTTTTTTTTTTTTAATATTTATTATATTTGAGTACACTGTAGCTGTCTTCAGACACACCAGAAGAGGGCATCAGATCTCATTACAGATGGTTGTGAGCCACCATGTGGTTGCTGGGATTTGAACTCAGGACCTCTGGAAGAGCAGTCGGTGCTCTTAACTACTGAGCCATCTCTCCAGCCCCGGGACCTGGTTTCTTATGCTCAAGTAAGAGGACCTATGCCTGCTCAGAGAAGAGAATAAGGACCATGAAGTGCCATTCACATTAGAACCTTGGTCCTTACCACGTGCTGAATTGGTTTGCTGGAGAGTTGCAGTGGTGTCCCATGGCTGATGGTTGTGAAATGTTCAGGAATCTTGCATGTCAGTAGTTATAAAGCCACCATAAAAAACAAGGTCTCCTAACCTGCCACTGCATGAATGTATTATGCTGAAAACATTGGTTTAATATGAAGGGAAGGCAGAGTAGAATCTGTTATCTTGAACCACAGGCAGCAAACCTTTAAAAGGTCATCACTTGTTAATTATGTTACTCAATGCTGCCATTTCTGTCTATCATGCCTGTAGGGAAGCCACACTACAGTGTGCTATTGCACATCTCTTCCCAGATATGCAACAGTGGCATCGTCTTACTTCCCACTAGCCGTGGGAGGGGTGTTTTATACCAGCTAAGTTGGCTAAGGTTGGAAACAAGGGACTTTTCTTTAGCCTTACCGTCTCTGTAGACCCGGTTGTTAACGCTAGAATGCTACTGGATAAGGGTGAGAAGGCTCTTTGACAAAGGACTGGAACAAATTTAGAAAAAAACGTTGTCAGAGAAAATTTCAAATACACATACAAATCGAAAATACTTTATTTTTTTCGGAGCTGAGGACTCAACCCAGGGCCTTGCGCTTGCTAGGGAAGCACTCTACCACTGAGCTAAATCCCCAACCCTTAGAAAATACTTTATTAACTGTCCATAAACTGTGTTCCAGCTTCAATAAGTATTAGTACTTTGTCAACCTTTCTTAATCTCTTGCTCCTATGTTTTCTTTAAAATATTATATATGAGTCAAGCTCCAGTTATCACAGCTTTTATTCAAAAACACTTCAATGTGTGTAAGGTTTTAGCATTAAGAAAAAAAATAAAACCACTTTTTATCATATCAAATAATCCTAACACTGATTTTATGATATTCTTAATACTAATCCATGTTTAAATATCTAATTGTTTCAAAAGTGACTTTTTTAGAACTGGCTTGTTTGAATTAGGAACCAAACATGTGAACTGGTCTATTTTAATAACTGAAAGGGAGTGGAAAGTTATAAGCTCTGTCTGAGATGTCATTAAAGAGCAGAGCAGGCAGATTTGACAGAACATAGTTCAAAGTAAGGATTAGAGAAAAATAAACTGTTTCATGTTTATGCCCCCATAGAGATCAGACTCTTCAATAAGCTGGTTATACAATGATGAGCAAAATATGTTCTATGCTTGGGGGAAAAAAAGGGCACAGCCTAGGGTGATAATGACCTTTAGCCTTTAGGGAGTTGTGAACCCCTTTGATGTTTTATAGACAGATTTTTTTTCCTACATCGTCCAGATAAACACATGGAATTTTGTATGCAGTTTAAGTTTTTAAATATGCAAGACTCATCTTGAGGTTAATGGGAACAGAATTATGTCCTGGTCTCAGAGAGAAGGAAGATGGTGTTTGAATGAATGATTGAATCCAAAATCCTAAGTTATAGTCAGACATCCATCAAGTGGCAGCAGAACTCAGGGCAAGAAGGTGACCTGCTGTTCTATGGAGAATGGCGTTGAAGGGAGTTTGACATTTTGATTAAGAGTTAACCAATCAAAGAAGCTGACTAGAACTGCCGTGTCAACAGTGGGTGTGATGGGAGATGGTGCTAAAAGGACAGCTTGGCCAAGAGGTCAAGAGCCAAAGGGACTCATGTGAAGGAGTTAAGTTGAAATTGTTTCCATTGTCACAGGATTTCAAAGTGGTGAGTGATATGGTCAGATTTTCATTTGAGCAAGTTCAATGGAGCATACATTGGAATGGGGAAATTACTAATAAGGATACTGGACAGCGGAGCCTAGAAGGCAGCTAGCATAATAAGGAAGTTAATATTGACAAGGTCTAGAGTACAACTTCATATCAAAGATTCTGCTAGACTGACTGGCCACCAAACCCCAGGGAAGCTCATGTCTCAGCCTCTTTAGGGCTAGAATCACATCATGGTGATTGGTATACATCACTGTGCTTAGATTTTTATGTGGGTGCTGGGGATCCAACTCTGGTCCTTGTACATGTGTGGCAAGCCATCTCCCCTGCCTCATGACCAAGATTTTATCATTCAAGACTAAACCCAAGATCTTATATTTGAAAGAAAATTGTATGTAAAAAATCTGATCGCATCCTCAAACTGTTGATGCCTCCAGACACAAATTTCATAGTACCCATTCCTGCCTCAGACATTTTCATAGCTTACTATTTCCTTAAGGCCAAACTCAAATGTGCCCTTTCCTGCCCAAGTTCTTGTTATTACTCAATGTAGACATTGATGATTTCAGAGGCTTTGTCATAACTCTTCAGAGCCGTGTCTCGGTGATGTGCAAAACAAAATAATTAGGCTTTATTCCCCTGCATTTCCCTCTACTCAGCAGCCTACTGCCAAGCCACTGGCGTTGCTTACTGATTCAGAAGACAACAGATCTGTAGAGTGAAACTGAAGGCCTACTACATATCAGGAAATTTGACATGGATTAATGTCCAGTGAGGAAAAAAAACAAGAGCTTAAAATTGGTCTATCATAATTATACTACACTTGATCTTAGCCAAAAGGCCGAGAAGCGATGGTCTATCATAATTATATCTTGTGTTTTCAGAGGTCAAAAATGCTAAAATAAACCTTTGCAGGTCTGGGATGCTTCTAGCTGTTTTTCTTAGTTTGATTAGCTAGCTTTCAGTGAAAGCAAAATGACCATTTGTGTGTGTGTGTGTGTGTGTGTGTGTGTGTGTGTGTGTGTGTGTACATCAGTTTCTGCCTGATGTTCATTTTCCAAAAGGCTGTTTCTTTAACCCATCCTCAGTTGGATTTTCCTGCCTAAGACTGAGATTACAGGACTCTAAATTAAGCATGTAAAATGAAGGTGAGAAAGACAGCAGGGTACCTGAGTGAGAGAAAAACAATGTATAATTTTACCTTAGAAATGCGAGGCGTGAAATCAGCAGGAGGACAGATCACCAAGTCATGGCAGGGCTGTGATATGCTGTTGGGACACATCTTACGAAATGTGTTAAACGAATGCTAGGCACACCCTGAAAGCCTGCCAGTCCAAAATGATGCTCTAGGTTCAAGGGACTAGAAGAGCTTTGAATTTCTTAGAAGCATTGATCAATGTAAGTGCAGGTCAATAAAGGTTTTGTGTTTGGATTTGAATGCTAATCAATCACATTTTATTAAAAATTTAAGGCAAGGGTGAGAAAGGAAAAGGTATACGACTGTGCTTATGACAAAGGAGTCAAACTGAGGTCCGTTTTAAAATGACTTGGAAGCTTCGGGTTGGTTGGAATGTTGGGTACCCATTCAGACAACAGATACCGCAGGTGGCAATGGATACTGCAGGTGGCAATGGTAACCTGTGATTGGAATGAGACTAATGAGTGGTTATTGACAGGTCTCTACTATGTCTTTTCTAAAGTCTGGGCAAATCAGCATGTGTTCAAGTTTTTCATTAATCACCCCCAAAATAGTTATAGGAAAAAGGATTATAATTTTAAATGTTTTGAATACAATTTAAAAGGATACACTTAAAATTATAGTGGCATATACATAACATAAGATGTACTATTTTAGCTAATTTTAAAAACACAATGCAGGGGTTGGGGATTTAGCTCAGTGGTAGAGCGCTTGCCTAGCAAGTGCAAGGCCCTGGGTTCGGGTCCCCAGCTCCGAAAAAAAGAAAAAAGAAAAAAAAAAAAAACACAATGCAACACTTAGAGCCTTCACATTGCTTCCGTCCAGCCCCAGGGACCCCTCAATGAACTTTCCCCCTGTATGTATTTGACTCTCTAGATATAGCATATAAGGCAGACTCATACAATAGTCATCTTTTTTTTTCATAACTAGCTTGTTTCACTTAGCAACACTTCCTTTCGTTTTTACCTATATTGTAGTAGTTATCAAAATCATTTGCACGGTTGAATAAAAGTCTACTTTATGTATATGCCATGTTTTATTCATCCATCTGGGTTGCTTTCACCTTACAGCTATTGTGCACAAGCTGAGATGAAAATGGGTGCAGAACGCCTGCTTGAATCCCTCCTTTCCAGTTCTTTTGAATATATCAGCGGAAATGGGAATCGCAGGATTATGTAACTCTGGGTTCAGGTTTTGGAGGAGCCCTATGATGCTTTCCATAGCATCTGTTCCACTTTACATTCTCATAAGCAACCTGCAAGTGTTCCAGAGAGGATTTTTTTTTTTCTTTTAAACCCAAAAGTTAAAAGAAAAACAGCAGGACATGCTGAGTAAGAAAGATGAGCTACAGAGAGCAGAGTAGAAGAAAGTGCCTCCTCCTCCCTTTTAATTGACCGAAACAAGAACTTCCAAGTAGAGGGCCTTGTTTTTGCTGACCTAAGTTCTGGCTGTATGAATGCTGGGTCTCAGAATTAGGAGGCACCTGCAGACTGGAATGGACCCTCTTAGACATCCCAGTGTGCTTTACAAAGTGACTATTTTTATGTATATGAAAAGGGTTATAAAACCATGTTCTAAAACTACAGAGATAAAGTAGGCATTAAAAGCAAGAGATATAAAGAAATAAAATACCCATTCAACAAACACTGCTATTTTTTTTTTCTTTTTAGGATTTTGATTGAATACCCTTATCTCTGGCTGGCCTGGAGCTCACTATGTAGACCTGGCTGCTTCTAATTCACAGATATTCACCTGCCTCTGTCTGTCTTTTGAGTGTCGGTAGTAAAGGTCTGCACCACCAAGGCTGACCTGAAAGTTTGTTCTAAACACCTGGGTATTAGGTCTGAGTACAAGGACATCTAGGATGTTCAGTAGAGCAAACAACAACCAAAAATATGAAAGTGTATTTTAGAGGGGCTCGTTTGTGTATGTGTGTGTAGCACTGAGGACCATATGCACGGTCCCCAAGTGTGAAGTAAACTTTCTACCACTGAGCTACTACTCAATCTAGGCTCTGGTGAGGGACCAGTAAGTAAACAGAATACAGCATGAAAGAGAATCTGTTGGAAGAAAGGCAAGCAATGTAGTGTTTAATGTTTGCCCTAGCCACCAGCCTCACCAATTCAGGTTTTGGAATTGTGAAGACAGAGCCCTGTCTCTGAACTCATTTGATTGTTCTCACCATGGAGGTCTAAGGCAGTGTCTTTTTCTCCTTGTGTGGGGTATACCTACTCTGGGTGACTTGGGTAAGCTGGCAGACAAACGAACCCTCTGGAACTGCTTATTCAAAATTAATGCTTGTGTTCTACGGACAAAGGATCCAGATTTAAAATTATCATTTGAATTGCAATTACAAAAACAAAACCAAATAGTGAAGACTCTGTATGCCACTCTGAGGATTTCTTGCCATTCCAGAGCCTTGGTTTGTCTTCCCCTTTGTTTCTTATTGCCTCTGTACTCTAGGGCTAATGAGAACACTTATCACATAGCGTTTTGGTGTCCACTAACCTACCCACCTCGGTCACTTGGCTCTAACTATCATAGAGAGAGATGCAGTAGCCAGAAATGGTCCTAAGATGAGTAAGTGGGTGAGCACAAAGAGAGCTAGAAAGCAATGAAAAACATTTGCATAAAGAGCTGAGATACAATAATTTGGAGTCATTGTTCCGGGAGAGTAGACATTACATCTTCATTGTTGGGGTTTCTGACAGCTATTGGCATTGGGGGGCAGCGTTCTATTGGCTGTTGCACTGAAACATTTTCCAAAGTAACCTTTTAGGTCCTTTTCCTAAAGTCTTCTCTGCCTTCCCCAGGATAATCAATACATAGATGAATCTGAAGGCTGCAGCTGTCTGAGTTCATTGTGCTGTTGTTATGCTTCGTATTTAATGCTTCTAGTCTTCTGAGTGCATCCAGGAAATGCTTCTACACTCTATCTGGATCCCTCTCTCATTAGCACAACCATCTTTCTTTTTTTTTTTTGTAAGATGACTGTCTATTTTATGTACTTATACCTTATTTATGACATTTGACTATGGAAGAGTGATAAGATGGCCCCCTTTGGGCTTTTCTGTTTTTAAGCAGGAGTAAAATTATCAAGCCAAGAAAGTATTTCCCTGAGGAATTCAGGGATTATGGCATGAGGACATGGTACTTTGGTGATAAACAGTTGGATGTGAAGTACCCGTAAAAGCATACACATCCTGGTGGAAGAAGACGAGAGGTTTCTTTTTGACTCACAGAGACAGTATTTTAATCTAACTAAAATTCTGGCAAGCTCAGGAAATCCCCAAAGCAAAGTGCCAGATGTCTTTTCAGGATCCTAGAGACGTGGGGTTCAGTGGGATTTGTTGTTAAGAAGACACTTCCCCCTTCCATTCTTCACACTCATCTGACACCCGAGCGACAGGGAGTTGATGTAAGCAGAGCAGGGATCTAACAATGTCAACTGTGCTGACATCATCCTAGCTGTGCGGGGCTGATGGGAATTTAGAACATCAAACACCCTACGAAGGGCAGCGACCAGGTGTGACTCATTTCCCTGGAGATGCCAGGGAGGAAGAGAGATGGCAGTAATATTTCACACTGACACGGGCTGCCTTTCAAACAGAGCTATCTGACTAGCATTTTTGAAAACAGGAAAACATTCTTCTGTCTGTCTCCTCATTTCCCACCGGAAGCACTTTATATTCCAGTCTACCTAGCTTGCTATGCAACAGAGTACTTTGACATTGTAATGTATGAAACGAAGTACACTCAGGATCATGAGTCTTATGTTACATAAATCCAGCTATGAGAATAATTCAGATGGTTTTGCTAGTCTCTTTTTCTCTCCCAGTGACATCAGGTGAGCTGTGCAGACACCACTGAAATAAAGAGAAGCAGAACAAAAGAGCACAGTATAGAGCTGCTGACACTGCTCTGCTGCTGCTAAATGAGGATAGCATTGCTGGTCCCTAACCTATTCTTCTGCTTAGATGGAAGGGAGAGGAAGTGAACACAGTCAATGCTCAACAATGACTTCTTAGATAAATACCATAAAGGGCCTGTATGCATGGGTGCTGACATGTAGGTTTCTGTCTACTTCATGGAGTTGATTATTTCTCAGTTGAGTTGAAGAAAAAAATAGATACAGAATCCAGTAATTCTTCTGATGTTTAGGTACAGTTTCCAAAATCTCTTCTTCACATAGAACATTTCATTAGAATGATTGAGGTGGGGCAATTGAGCCAGTAAAGATTATACATCAAAGCAGTCAAAATGCCCTCCAATAAGATTAGTGTGTAATGGCAATTCAGAAGGTATAGTGTACTGAATTATGATTGTGTCTCTTCAGAATGATCCCAGTGTGTCTTGACATTCTGTGGAATATTGGCTTATCTGTTTCTTGTGTCAGTCACAACACAAACAACCCAGGAACAATGCTTGTTGTTACCTTGCACTTGATGCTTAAAATGCCAATTATTCTTCCACTTACTGTGCATGTTTAGAAAATGGCACATGCAGAACAGATTGTGAAACATATTAGAATCAATGGGTATTGGTTGTGATTGGTATAGGTCGAACAGCACTGAAGCCGAATGCTGCATTACAGATCTATGGGATGTTACTTTCACAATACAGATACTTTTGAAGAAATAAGATGGGTGGCCTTTGTAGAATAATATATAGAATGGGATATAATGAATTCCAGGTTATTATAAGGGACTAAGTTAGTTGGTAAGAGAGATAAAATGAAGCCAGCATGTTCCTAGAAGGAATCTTAAGTTTATGAAACAGATGCTGAGATATGTAGGAAAAAAATTCATTTCTTATGCTTTGAAACCTACTTGGTAAAGAAACTCTCTCTCTCTCTCTCTCTCTCTCTCTCTCTCTCTCTGTGTGTGTGTGTGTGTGTGTGTGTGTGTGTGTGTGTGTGATCACTATTTCAAGTGTGGTAAGACAGATTCATACAATAGTTAACAGTGGTGTTTCCTGGTAGTAATGACAATGAAGATGATCTAATACATGGCTATTTTTGAAGTGGTTCTTAGAATCTTCTAGAATATTTCAGAAGAGTGTCTCCATGTGTTAAAAAGAGGTGTCATCATAATAATCTTGGGATCACTATCGATGTATTATTTGATGACTTATTTGCCATGACACAATGGTAGGATCTTTAGGAACGAAATAGAAAGGAAAATATAAATGTGAACTAATTTCCTCAGATAGAATACTATAGTTGATGGCATATGGTTGACAATTTCACAACCCATACAGGATAAGGCAAAGCCCCTTATGTACCTTACAGAAAATAATACACCTTAACAGATGGACAGAAAAACAATAAAGCATACTTTCCTTTTAAGGTCAACCTTTAAATTCGGTCTGGTGAAAAGTATGAAAACTTACCATAGATTTTATTAACCTTAGAAAGACCAAGGTCTGTGGTCATGGATATGAGGCATGATTGCAGAACTGGTGGGGTAATCTATTACATGGATAGAAGGCAGTGGTGATGCTCATGGAACTTACAAGAAATTAATATTTTTCAGGGTCAAGTTGTATGTGAGTCACCTTAAAAGGTAAAGAAAGACTTTTTTTTTTTTTAAAAAAAGGTGTAGGGAACCATATTGGATTTGGGCCTAGCCACTTTTTGACTGCATGGCTCAAAGTGGCTAGGTGACTCTGGGCTGTTTGGCCACAGATATTCACCCCTAAGATGACTGCCATAAGTCTTAAGATTGTTGGACAGAGGCCTCTCCCATGAATTTACGGCACAGGAAGATAACATTCAAGGGATGCCTCAGCTCAAGCAGATACCAGTTATCTCCTGAGTCAACACCCGGTGTCTACCGCCTGACCTCTTTGCCTCCAGCTATCACTGCCTGTATCCTCATCTCCCCCTCCTCTGTGTTTCACAAAGGACACTCCCCCCTACCTGAAAGCCTTAAAAGCTGTAACGTTCACCCCAATAAACGAGACCTTGAGAATAGGATCTTGCTTGGTCTCCTTCTTCTCTCGCCCCCCCATTAGTCCCAAGGGTAGCGCCCCTTCGGAACCCTGAATAACTGGGTCCCCGCTGGTGGGGACAAAAAGCATTGAAGAAAATCACAATTTAAAAGTGATTAAGGAAGACTATTTCCGCAACTGCTCAGAAAATTCCCTTTCTTGGATTTTGTTTAAAAAATATTTGACTGGAGCTCATACTTTCAATCCTTTTGAGGGAGACACAGTTGCTTCTTCCTTTAGATGAGCTCGCCTACTGAAGAATTGCTGGGCAATTCTATCACTTTAGGGTAGTGAGCTAGATCAGATAGAAAGAAAGAATCAAACTCTTGAGAACTTTCTTGAGTTTGAACTGCAGAGTGGGGAGCAAAGCCATTGAGTTCCATTTGTGTTTTGATTGACTGTAGCGGGCATTAAAGTTATTGTTAGCTTCCATTTATGTACTTTATAAGAAAATTATATAATCAAGGATGTTATTAAGGATTCGGGTATTTGTTTCACTTAGTGAATCTTACTGCCTATGAGATTTAAATAGTGTATGTAAGTCCAAAAGAAATGTCAAGAATCGAGCCTAAAATCCAGTGGATTGAATAAAATACTCCCACCTGTCATAACAGTGCACAGAGGTAGGATAGTCCTGTCAATTTCAACCTCAGGCTTTCATCTTGATCCAAGAGAGAGCAATTTCAGTTTTCTCCATCTCCTAGGCAACCAGTGGGCAGGGGAAGAGGAAAAGGAGTTAGGGCATTGTGTGTTTCACAAATAAGATGTGAAAGAAACACACATCATTGCCTCTCGCATCCCACTAATTAGGCAGTGATATGGATGCTTTTCACTGCAGTGAGGGGTTGGGAGGTCTTTGGAAAATTGTTTACGTAGGTGAAACTATTGACTGCTTTGAAAGAAACGGAGAGACAATGAGATGTCATCCACAAGACCTTGTGCCAAACTCTAGGAAATCTGTGGGCTTGGAGGGTGTTGAGGGACAGCAGAGGACTCTACTATAGTACAAGGGACCTTTAAAGCCTCAATGAGGCTCTTCACAAAGAAGAGTAAGCTATGTGCCCCTGTCAGTTCTGGAGGAGACACACCTATGCAGCAAAGTGATGTGCTAGCAGGCAGCATTTTATGTGCATCTGGAGACTCCTAAGAGAATGCTATAAAATGTCACCCCAAAACTGTTTTAGAAGGCTTAGCAGACACAGCCAGAATACAGCAAATACATAGGCGAATGCTAGCAGCAAATCACTGAACTGAGAACGGGACCCCCGTTGAAGGAATCAGAGAAAGAACTGGAAGAGCTTGAAGGGGCTCGAGACCCCATATGTACAACAATGCCAAGCAACCAGAGCTTCCAGGGACTAAGCCACTACCTAAAGACTATACATGGACTGACCCTGGACTCTGACCTCATAGGTAGCAATGAATATCCTAGTAAGAGCACCAGTGGAAGGGGAAGCCCTGGGTCCTGCTAAGACTGAACCCCCAGTGAATGTGATTGTTGGGGGGAGGGCGGTAATTGGGGGAGGATGGGGAGGGGAACACCCATATAGAAGGGGAGGGAGAGGGGTTAGGGGGATGTTGGCCCGGAAACCGGGAAAGGGAATAACATTCGAAATGTAAATAAGAAATACTCAAGTTAATTGCCCCCGCCAGCGGGGACCCAGTTATTTGTGGGGGTCGAGGGGGACCCATACCTGCGGGAGAAAGGGCGAGAAAGAGGAGCGAGACCAAGCAGTGTCCTTGTCAAGGTCTGTTTATTGAGAAAAATGTACAGCATTTAAAGCTCTGAAGCAGGAATTGAAGCAGGAACTGAAGCTTAGGGCAGGGGGAGTACTGGGAAGTGCCCAAGGACATAAGGTGAATCATTAAACTGCAAAATATCCTCCTTAGACAAAGAGGCAACAGTCTTCCGGGGACAAGTTCTTTCTCAGGAATCTGCTCAGGGCAGGGCTCTAGCTTTGCTTAGTTTGGACGTCCGATCCCCGACAGTTAATAAAAAATAAAAAATAAAAAAATAAATTTCTGTATAATATATGAATACAAATAAAAAGTTATCTAATAAGAAAAAAAAAAAAAAAAGAAGGCTTAGCAGGGCTATATATCTTCAGGAGAGGCTAAAAAAGCCAGAACTTTATTAACAGAATTTGCCAGCAGAGGGGCCTACAAGATGTCTGAGAGGTATAAAAGCAAGCCTGATGACCGGAATTCCATTCCTGGAACCTAATGGTGGAAAGAGTCATCTCCACAAAGTTGTCCTTTGACCTTCACATGCATGCTATGGCATTTACATGGCTAATCCCCACCCCCACACTCCCACACACACTAGTGATGATGATGATGAAGAGAAAAAAGAAGTTGCCACAGACTTAGAAAAGTGCAAACTTTTCGAATGTGATACAAGAAGCTGATGGGCAGATACATGAAGTGTAGAAGACAAGAGGCCTGGAGCCATTGATCTGTCCCCTCCAAACGCTGAAGGAAAGAGTGCTACGAGTTCAATTCAGAAGTCTTCAAGAAAACAAGATACTAGAAGAAGCAAGTAACATCAGGTTTCTGAGAGCAGGAAAAAGTAAATATTCTTTACTCCAAAAATGAGAGTGAGAAAATTTGGTGTTAGAGTTTATAGAAAATCCACTTAGTGTCTTCTCACCTGGAGACTGTCCAGTAGTGGCTTATCAACACTGGACCTAAACCCACTGCACTAACCTTTAAAATGTCAGAGTTCTTCCTTCTTGGTTATCTTCTTAGGTTTTGTGGCTTTTATCATGATCATTCTTTACTTTTTGGCTAATATCCACTTATCAGTGAGTACATACCATGCAAGTCCTTTTGGGTCTGGGTTACCTCACTCAGGATGATATTTTCTAGTTCCATCCATTTCCCTACAAAATTCATGGTGCCCTTGTTTTTAATAGATGAATAATATTCCATTGTGAAAATAAACCACAATTTTTGGTATCCATTCTTCAGTTGAGAGACATTTGGGTTGTTTCCAGTTTCTGGCTAGTATGAATAAGGCTGCTATGAACATAGTCCAGCATGTGTCCTTGTGATATTGTGAAGGATCTTTTGAGTATATGGCCAGGAGTGGTATAGCTGGGTCTTCAGGTAGAACTCCTTTTAATTTTCTGAGGAACTGCCCGATTGATTTCCAGAGTAGTTGTATCATTTCTGAGGATGCTTCAATCCCACTTAAAAGGCAGAACAAAATAATCACAGGAGGCAGAAGGATGGAGGGACTTAACTTGGAAAGGGAAGGGGGGAGGGAAAAGGGGGAAGGATCAGGTATGGGGAGAGACAGGAGAGAGGCTTAGAGGGCCAGGAGAATGAATGGAAATATGCAGCTGCTGAAAGTGGGGGTGGGGAGAACCTCTAGAAAGTCCCAGAGATCTGGATGGGGAAGGCTCCCAGGACTCAGTATGGGTGACCTTAGCCAAAATGTTCAACAGTGGGGATATGGAACCTCAAGAGACCACCTCAAGTAGGTAGACAGGACCCCCAGTGGAATGATAGGGGTACAAATCTACCTCCATACTATTTAACCCAAAATTGTTTCTGTCTAAAAGAAAGGCAGGGACAAAAATGAAGCAGAGAAATGGCTGACCAGTGGCCAGCCCAACTTGGGATCCATCCAATGGGTGGGCATCAAACTCTGACACTATTACTGATGCTATGTTGTGCTTACAGATAGGAGCCTAGCATGGCTGTCCTCTGAAAGGCTCTACCAACAGCTGACTGAGACAGATACATACAACCAACCAATGGACTGAGGTTGGGAAACCCTGTGGAAGAGTTAGGAGAAGAATTGAAAGAAATAAAAAGGATGGCAACCCCATAGGAAGACCAACAGTGTTAACTAACCCAGATCACTAGGAGCTCCCAGATATTAAACCACCAACCAGAGAGCAAACATGGTCTGGCCTGAGAAGAGGACTGCCCTGTCCTGCCTCAGTGAGAGAGCATGTGCCTAATCTTGTAAAGACTTGATGCTGGTGGAGGAAGAAGAAGGGAGGGAGGGTAATATCAGGGGAGGGGCTCTAGAGGCGCCACCAAGAACCGGGCGTAGGCCTGCGAGGTTCAAGAAAAAACACATACTCAGGTCATTCGTGTTATGAGAATGCCAAAGCTTTTTATGTGGTTCACAGAATGTCTGCCCCAAGTTCACTGGTTGGAGAAATCCAGGAAGCACAGTGGAAAAACAGGCTTATGCCCTCAGGAACAAAGAAACAGAAACAAAAAATAGGAATCGATTTAACAGTGTTACAGCCCAGGTATACCACTCAGGTGTACCGCCCAGGGCAAACAGAAAGGTTACGGTGTTCCTTTGATAGGAACAAAAGTCTTCCACATCCATCAGCAAAGCTCAGCAGGGGTCAAACACTGTCAGGGTCTGGGAGGGTTGGACACTCGAGGGAAGGGGTTGAGGATGGGGCGAAGAACTCTGCGGCAGGGGAGAACTAGGAGGGGCAACATTTGAGCTATAAATACTACTACTACTACTACTACTACTACTACTACTACTACTACTACTACTACAATGATGATGATAATGAATTTTAAAAGGTCGGAGGTCAATGGCGACAAATATGAAGCTTGGGCTTGATTTTGTAAGGTTCTACGTGATTATCTTCAGCCGGCAGAGGTTGCTGGATCTGTGAATGTGTATGGAATGAATTCTGACATTGATACTAGATTAGATCTCAATCCCTGGCTTCTCCTAATCTCAACCATGAAATGATTTTTAAGCCTGAAGACTTTAGCTATGACCAAATTGTGGTAGTATTCATTTCCAGTAAAAGTTCAGAGAAGCTTGGACACCTCATCTAGGTAGGAACTATTTAATATGTCCTCACTAGCACCATAGCTAAGAGGCCAGTCTTCATGCAAGTACTGTCTTAGATTCATGGCAGGCTTTTTGGATGACAGCTTGATAACTTGGTAAACAGTAGGTAAGTGTTATCATTTGCTCACTTATGGGTACCATGACTTTGAAAGGCATTGGCCTGATTTTCATAAATCCTAAATCCTAAATTTGGCTCTTGATGGCCAAGATGCATATGGAGAGGTGAAAGCAGCTTGGTAGGAATGTACACACCACAACCCTTGCATAGCCAGTAGCATTGGCTGCTTATTCCAACCCGACTGAATATTAGTGAAAATCATAGAATCTTTCTTTCATTGTTAAGCTTAGAAGCTACTAAAGCTGACAATTTACATTCCCCTCCAAGCCAATCAGGTGGGGACAATATCAGCATTGCAAAATGATGCTAAACAGAGCGCCTGGCCTGCATGCTGGGCTAAAGAAAGACAGAGGAGAATCAGCAGAATTTATTTTAGAATTGTAGATTCAACCTACAGCTCTTAAAATTTATATTTGCTCATATATTGCCAGTTTAGTCTGAACTTCTTGTATCAATAGGGTGAAAATGCTATTCAAACAAGAGCTGTTGTTTGGAAAAACTCTCAAGTCTTATCCTTAAAGCAGCAGCAACAGCAGCAGCAGCAGAAGCAACAACAACATCCCAACTGATTTAAAAGTGTGAAGGTTGAAAGGTCATCTCATCACCTATCTATCTACCTACCTACCTACCTACCTACCTACCTACCTACCTACCTTTCTCTCTCTTTCCCTTTCTTCCTTTCTTCCTTCCTTCCTTCCTTTCTTTCTTTCTTTCTTTCTTTCTTTCTTTCTTTCTTTCTTTCTTTCTTTCTTTCTTTCTCTCTCTCTCTCTCTCTTTCTTTCTTTCTTTCTTTCTTTCTTTCTTTCTATTATCTGTCTGTCTATCTTTCTATTATCTATCTATCTACCTACCTACCTTTCTCTCTCTCTCTCTCTCCCTTTCTTTCTCTCTCTCTTTCTTTCTTTCTATTATCTATCTGTCTGTCTATCTATCTTTCTATTATCTATCTATTTGTCTATCTATCTACATACCTTTCTCTCTCTCCTTTTCTTTCTTTCTTTCTTTCTTTCTTTCATCTATCTATCTATCTATCTATCTATCTATCTATCTATTATCTATCTGTCTGTCTGTCTATCTTTCTATTATCTATCTATCTATCTATCTATCTATCTATCTATCTATCTATCTATCTTCATCTCTCACCTGGATTTGTATTTTACAACTTTAGCCTCAAGTATCATTAGAATAAGAGAGAATGAGATAGCTCAAGACTTACCTCAGTGCCTAAATAAGAATGGGTAAAGGTACACATATTTATATGTCTTTAAATTCTCGAAAGTCATAATGTCCAAAAAGAAACCAGAAGTCCACTCTTAATTTTTTTTTTTAAACATTCAGCCCCTGGAACAGTGGCCAAGTGGACTCTCGTTTACTTGGTCAGCCTATCTACTGCTTGAGGGTACAGAGAAAAGCAAGCAGAGATTTTTTTTTGGGGGGGGGGGTCATAGTTAAAATATGATCAAGAAGTCAACCGTTCCATAAGGAAATCTGTTATGGAAGCATTCATGCTTACAGCTTTACCTGTGCTTTATCATAATACAGATTCTGTTCTCAATAGAACGCTGGGATGGGAAATACCTGGAGCCTTGTGATCCAAACACAGTGTCTCATGGTTTGAATGAAAGTGGTTTCCATGCGTTCATATATTCAAATGTAGGTTTGGCACTTTTGTGGAACTGTTTGGCAGGATCAGTAGGCGTGGCCTTGTTGGAGGAAGGGTGGCGCTGGGGGAATGCTTTGAGCCTACACCCTCACCCCCAGTGGTTGTTGTTTCAACACGTAAGCCTTGAGGTACTGCTCCTTCACCAAGCCTAGGTGCCTACTGCCACACCCCTCACCATGCTGATTCTGAACTAATCTTCTGAAGCTGCAAGCAAACCCTAAACTGAATGCTTCCTTCTACAAGTCGCCTTGGTCACGGTGTTTTGTCATGGCAATTGAAAAGTAACTAAGACACAATTTGTGGCCCAATTCCTCACAACAAAGTCTCTGATACAATGTGAAATCAGACTCAGATTTTGCACCATCAAGGCCTTTGGCATGACTAGACCGAGACTTTACATTTCTTTTGAAGAAATGCTGTCTGTGCTGAATGCTGTATAGATTTCAAATAGCTCATTATTTTTGGACAGGTCTCTTATTAATGTTGTTGTTTAGATAATATTTTCCCAGCATATATCTCAGTATTTTCTTTGTTATTTTGCAACATTAATTTCATTTTAAATATCATATCTCCTGAATCACAAACAGTTTGTGCCCCAGGGTACAGTTTTCCATTTGGCTTCCATCGTGATATAACAATAAAGGCTCATCTTTGTACAAAGGACAATTTATTATTTATGTGAGTTGCAGAAACGTGTAGCTTTTTGAAGTGTGTGGGAAATGGAAATACTGAACACCCAGCCCATCTGATTGATAGTTATATTAAAGGCTGTAGTCAGTTAAATAAGTCTCTTTGGATTGATCTGATAAGAGCCTCATATTTTCCTTGGACTATTATTTTAGTAAGTATTTGGTATTTATATTTTATTACTTGTTCTGCTATGGTTTTCCTTGCAGTTGAAAAGGACCAAAATATTGCTAGCATTATAAATGTTAACTGTTTAAGCTATGTTTCGAAAGATAATTTCAATAATAGATTAATTTTTGAAAATTGTGATAAATATTGATATTAAGGTCCTAGGTTATTGCATTGATCTTTCTCCAGTCACACAGAAATCCCTCCAGGCAATAGTATTTACCATAATTGGTTTCTTAGCATAATGGGATAAGGCACAGTACAGTCTAGTTACTGCTCCTTTTGGAAATGGCATGACCTCACAGACCAAGGCCAGGCTGGGAGATCTCCTCTGTAGCAGAAACTGGGATGTTTTTCCTGGCCAAAGAGTCACATTTTTCTTCACTTCTGTCTTTCCTCTTGGACACCAATTCACCAATGATTATTAGAGGTTACTTTCAAAAGGAACATAAAGTTTTCCTCCCAACAAATACTGTGAAGATGAAGACTAACGACCCCCCTTCCCTTTCATGTCATCACTGTGCTTTTAATGTTTTTCTTTTCATTTTTTAGAATATTTTAGTTGTGAGCAATATTCTAAACTAGTGACATTAATTCATGATGTCAGACACAGTGACTCAACTGCACTTTCTACCTGCTTCTGACTCATTCCTAGGTTCTAAATAGACCCTCAGCAAAAATCAACATTTATAGTCTTTTAAAACTCCTGCTTTTAAATATCAAAATGGCTTAGCAACATTATCCTTTCTAAAAACAAAATGTGCCATTATAGGTATCTTTGAAACAATATGTAATAATTTGGTATTTACTTTCTTTTGACTCTTAATTGAGCTTTGCTTTTGGCTCTGTGCCCAGATGAAAGACTTGGACAGCTTAAGGAATAGGGAGGTTAAAGAGTAGAACACACTCAGGAACAAACAAATCACCACATGCTAAGGCACTAACAGAGAGACTTCCTAGGTGAGCATCTCTTATCGATAATTTCCACTAACGGGGAGGATGAGTTCAAAGAGGTTTCTAGAAGATTCTCAGTGATGTGGCTACATCACGCATGGCATCTATTTTTTTTATTTGAAATTCTAAATAATCTTGCAGGCACACAAAATACTCTAAAGATGGTTACTTTCTAAAAGAGGATTTGTGATGTGGAACCTCCAGCAGAATAGTTGTAAACATTGAGAAGCAGTAAGATGTGTAAGTAAAGGAAAGGAGAATAGATTTAGGGAAAATGGAGGACTCAATCCCCCTCTCCCTCCCGTGGTTTGGTTTGTATGCTTGTATTTGCATGTGTGGGTGCACATATGTGCTCGTGCATGTGAAGGGCAGAGGTTGATGTCAGATGTCTTCCTTGGTTGCCCTCTACACTACATATTGAGACAAAGTCCCTAACTGAACCTGGAGCTGACTGTTTCCACTAGTCTAGCTAGCCACCTTACCAATAGGTCCATGTCTCTTTCCCATGGGCTAGGATTAAAGGCAGGTTGCCATGCCTACTTAGCATTTTCCCTGCCTTTGGGGATCTAAACTTGGTGCCTATGTTTACATGGCAAATACTTTCCCCATTGTACTACCTTTTTGGCTCTATAGATTTTTTTAAAATGCCCCAAAATTGTAAAGGATTACTGAAATCCAATATAAATAAAAATATCCATGGTTCTAGAAATGCTTTGATGGATTTTTTTCTTCTCACAGCCCTGAAGATTTTTATTTTTTTAGTGCTGAACCCCTAGCCTCTATGTACTCCACAAGCATTCCACCACTGAGTCATTTCTCTAACCCTGTGATGAAATCATTAAGTCATGGTAGCCAAAATGAAACGATTTAAGATTTCAGGCAGTATCTTAGAAAAATAAATAATATAACTTTTCTCTCATAACAAATACATAATTATTCACTTCATAAAAAAATTGAAAGCAAGACAAATTTAAAATTAGAAAGTAATAGAACAACATTTTTATCATACTGAAAGAAATGGGATATTATCAAAGTTAAATAGCAAAATACTTGAAAGAAATTTAAGATATGTCTACCTACTGCAGAAGTGAAACGATGGGTATTTCTGGTTTGGGGGAGCCAATCACTTTCTGATTTGATGTGAGAGCTACTTCACAAGAAGTAATACACGGTTGGTCTTGTAATCCTTTTCAAAATCCTATGGCTAGAGAAGTCACAGACCTTAAGTAGAAACAGGTGACTGACATATTTTTAAATGGAAACATTGCCTAATTATCTTCTGAACATTTATTTTCATTTTCATACCCTGTGGTAGTCAGGGTTCTCTAAAGGAACAACAAAACTGTCAGGGTGGAGATGTACACACACACACACACACACACACACACACACACACACACACACAGACACTCTATGTAGGCTGCCAACAGAATGTTTCATCCAGATTTAGGGTAAGTCTTCTCACCTACTCGGGGTTGCCCAGGTGCTTGGGGTTAAGTTGATTCTACTTGGTTGTCAAATAGAAAACCAAGAGTAGCCATCACGTACCCATAAGTTAGTGCTATTCCTCAACCTTGGCCGATGGGTTCTTTTGACCGTGGGAAAGGTAAACATAGAGATTTTTAATTGATCAAAGTGCTTTCAATAAGTGACAAACAAGTGCTTAGCTCTATCATCCCTGTGGAAGAGGTGGTAGGACTAGTAAAAGAGCCAGGGGACAGTGAGGAGCTATGAAGGGCTACCTTGGAAACTGAGGTACTGAAGCACAGCAGATGTGACTGCTAGCACACAACCAAAACGTCAAATGTGAGAACAGGAGATGTGAGAGTTGGGAAGAACTGGCCCACTGAGTGAGAGCGAGATAAAACAGTAAGGAGCGGTGGATATAATTACCATCTAAGTAAACTTGCAGGAAGCAGTATTTTTAAAATGTTCTAAAATTGATTTTTGAAAAACAATAAATGGCAAGCTGGAAAATGTAGTATTTAGACTAAAATGTTTGTGATGGCTGCTTTAGTTTGACTTAACTACATTTGGAATTTACTAAAACCCCCTAAATGGCTAAGTACATCTCTGAGGGTTTTTTGCTTAGTTAAATCATTTGAAGTGGGAAGATCCACTTCTTTCTAAGCCATGTATTTGATGCAGGAAGACATAACCATATTCCCAACCTTTTGAGGTAGGAAGTCCCACCTCTAATCTGGGCCCCACCTTTTGTTGGAAGAGAATATAGAAGAGGAAAACCAGCTTGCATGCTTGCCCTCACTACCAAGTTATTCTGTCACTGGCATTAGATCCTAGACCTCCAGGATTCCAGCAAATACAGAAATATGCTGACGACCAGCTGAGACATCCAGCCTTGTGGACTGGACAACTACTAGATTCTTGGACCTTCTGTTGGTAGACAGCCATTGTTAGTTAGCTGTATTACAGTCTGTAAGTCATTCTAATAAATTCCTCCTCCCTCCCTTCCTTTCTTTCTTTCTTTCTTTCTTTCTTTCTTTCTTCCTTTCTTTCTCTCTTTCTTCCTCATTTTATATCTAGAGATCCATTCTGAAAGTTCTGTTACTCTAGAGAACTCTAATATAATAGTTAACATTTAAAATGCAAATAATTGTTAAATACTAAAAATCAAAAAGAAAATTTAGAAAAATATATGAATTTGCTGTTGCAAGAACCCCCTATTCAGAAGTCAACTCAGAAACAATAAAGGAAAAAATTAAATATCTTTTACTATATAAAAACAACATTGCTGACCGGCGGATCCCGGACCGCAGCAGCTCTCTGCTCCCAAACCCCGTGGGAGAGAGACCTCACCGCCTGATCAAGTGGGCACTCCTGAGGCTGCAGAGCGGAAGAGACCACCAACACTGCCCACCCCTGCCCACATCCCTGGCCCAAGAGGCAACTGTATAAGGCCTCTGGGTTCCCGTAGGGGAGGGCCCGGGAGCGGCAGGACCCCTGCGCCTGAGACACTGCTGGAACCTGAAGGAAACAGACCGGATAAACAGTTCTCTGCAACCAAATCCCGTGGGAGGGAGAGCTGAACCTTCAGAGAGGCGGACACACCTGGGAAACCAGAAGAGACTGCACTCTGTGCACATCCAGGCGCCAGAGGAAAACACCAAACGCCATCTGGAACCCTGGTGCACGGAGGCTCCCGGAAAGAGCGGTGCAGATCTTCCCGGTTGCTGCCACAGCGGAGAGGACTTAGGCAGTACCCCACGAGCAAACTTGAGCCTTGGAACTGCAGGTAGGACCAACTTTTCCCCTGCAAGAAACCTGCCTGGTGAACTCAGGACACACAGAGGCAAAATTCCTCTAAGGCCGGGCACTTCCTGTGTTTACCGGAAGTCCCACACCGGCGGATCCCGGACCGCAGCAGCTCCCTGCTCCCAAACCCCGTGGGAGAGAGACCACACCGCCTGATCAGGTGGGCACTCCTGAGGCTGCAGAGCGGAGGAGACCACCAACACTGCCCACCCCTGCCCACATCCCTGGCCCAAGAGGCAACTGTATAAGGCCTCTGGGTTCCCATAGGGGAGGGCCCGGGAGCGGCAGGACCCCTGCGCCTGAGACACTGCCGGAACCTGAAGGAAACAGACCGGATAAACAGTTCTCTGCAACCAAATCCCGTGGGAGGGAGAGCTGAACCTTCAGACAGGCAGACACGCCTGGGAAACCAGAAGAGACTGCACTCTGTGCACATCCAGGCGCCAGAGGAAAACACCAAACGTCATCTGAAACCCTGGTGCACGGAGGCTCCCGGAAGGAGCGGCGCAGATTTTCCCGGTTGCTGCCACAGCGGAGAGGACTTAGGCAGTACCCCACGAGCAAACTTGAGCCTTGGAACCACAGGTAGGACCAACTTTTCCCCTGCAAGAAACCTGCCTGGTGAACTCAAGACACAGGCCCACAGGAAGAGCTGAAGACCTGTAGAGAGGAAAAACTACACGCCCGAAAGCAGAACACTCTGTCCCCATAACTGGCTGAAAGAAAACAGGAAAACAGGTCTACAGCACTCCTGACACACAGGTTATAGGACAGTCTAGCCACTGTCAGAAATAGCAGAACAAAGTAACACTAGAGATAATCTGATGGCGAGAGGCAAGCGCAGGAACCCAAGCAACAGAAACCAAGACTACATGGCATCATCGGAGCCCAATTCTCCCACCAAAGCAAACACGGAATATCCAACACACCAGAAAAGCAAGACCTAGTTTCAAAATCATATTTGATCATGATGCTGGAGGACTTCAAGAAAGACATAAAGAACTCCCTTAGAGAACAAGTAGAAGCCTACAGAGAGGAATCGCAAAAATCCCTGAAAGAATTCCAGGAAAACACAATCAAACAGTTGAAGGAATTAAAAATGGAAATAGAAACAATCAAGAAAGAACACATGGAAACAACCCTGGACATAGAAAATCAAAAGAAAAGACAAGGAGCTGTAGATACAAGCTTCACCAACAGAATTCAAGAGATGGAAGAGAGAATCTCGGGAGCAGAAGATTCCATAGAAATCATTGACTCAACTGTCAAAGATAATGTAAAGCGGAAAAAGCTACTGGTCCAAAACATACAGGAAATCCAGGACTCAATGAGAAGATCAAACCTAAGGATAATAGGTATAGAAGAGAGTGAAGACTCCCAGCTCAAAGGACCAGTAAATATCTTCAACAAAATCATAGAAGAAAACTTCCCTAACCTAAAAAAAGAGATACCCATAGGCATACAAGAAGCCTACAGAACTCCAAATAGATTGGACCAGAAAAGAAACACCTCCCGTCACATAATTGCCAAAACACCAAACGCACAAAATAAAGAAAGAATATTAAAAGCAGTAAGGGAAAAAGGTCAAGTAACATATAAAGGCAGACCTATGAGAATCACACCAGACTTTTCGCCAGAAACTATGAAGGCCAGAAGATCCTGGACTGATGTCATACAGACCCTAAGAGAACACAAATGCCAGCCCAGGTTACTGTATCCTGCAAAACTCTCAATTAACATAGATGGAGAAACCAAGATATTCCATGACAAAACCAAATTTACACAATATCTTTCTACAAGTCCAGCACTACAAAGGATAATAAAGGGTAAAGCCCAACATAAGGAGGCAAGCTATACCCTAGAAGCAAGAAACTAATCATCTTGGCAACAAAACAAAGAGAATGAAAGCACACAAACATAACCTCACTTCCAAATATGAATATAACGGGAAGCAATAATCACTATTCCTTAATATCTCTCAATATCAATGGCCTCAACTCCCCAATAAAAAGACATAGATTAACAAACTGGATACGCAACGAGGACCCTGCATTCTGCTGCCTACAGGAAACACACCTCAGAGACAAAGACAGACATTACCTCAGAGTGAAAGACTGGAAAACAATTTTCCAAGCAAATGGTCAGAAGAAGCAAGCTGGAGTAGCCATTCTAATATCAAATAAAATCAATTTTCAACTAAAAGTCATCAAAAAAGATAAGGAAGGACACTTCATATTCATCAAAGGAAAAATCCACCAAGATGAACTCTCAATCCTAAATATCTATGCCCCAAATACAAGGGCACCTACATACGTAAAAGAAACCTTACTAAAGCTCAAAACACACATTGCACCTCACACAATAATAGTGGGAGATTTCAACACCCCACTCTCATCAATGGACAGATCATGGAAACAGAAATTAAACAGAGATGTAGACAGACTAAGAGAAGTCATGAGCCAAATGGACTTAACGGATATTTATAGAACATTCTATCCTAAAGCAAAAGGATATACCTTCTTCTCAGCTCCTCATGGTACTTTCTCCAAAATTGACCATATAATTGGTCAAAAAACGGGCCTCAACAGGTACAGAAAGATAGAAATAATCCCATGTGTGCTATCGGACCACCACGGCCTAAAACTGGTCTTCAATAACAATAAGGGAAGAATGCCCACATATACGTGGAAATTGAACAATGCTCTACTCAATGATAACCTGGTCAAGGAAGAAATAAAGAAAGAAATTAAAAACTTTTTAGAATTTAATGAAAATGAAGGTACAACATACCCAAACTTATGGGACACAATGAAAGCTGGGCTAAGAGGAAAACTCATAGCGCTGAGTGCCTGCAGAAAGAAACAGGAAAGAGCATATGTCTGCAGCTTGACAGCACACCTAAAAGCTCTAGAACAAAAAGAAGCAAATACACCCAGGAGGAGTAGAAGGCAGGAAATAATCAAACTCACAGCTGAAATCAACCAAGTAGAAACAAAAAGGACCATAGAAAGAATCAACAGAACCAAAAGTTGGTTCTTTGAGAAAATCAACAAGATAGATAAACCCTTAGCCAGACTAACGAGAGGACACAGAGAGTGCGTCCAAATTAACAAAATCAGAAATGAAAAGGGAGACATAACTACAGATTCAGAGGAAATTCAAAAAATCATCAGATCTTACTATAAAAACCTATATTCAACAAAACTTGAAAATCTTCAGGAAATGGACAATTTCCTAGACAGATACCAGGTATCGAAGTTAAATCAGGAACAGATAAACCAGTTAAACAACCCCATAACTCCTAAGGAAATAGAAGCAGTAATTAAAGGTCTCCCAACCAAAAAGAGCCCAGGTCCAGACGGGTTTAGTGCAGAATTCTATCAAACCTTCATAGAAGACCTTATACCAATATTATCCAAACTATTCCACAAAATTGAAACAGATGGAGCCCTACCGAATTCCTTCTATGAAGCCACAATTACTCTTATACCTAAACCACACAAAGACCCAACAAAGAAAGAGAACTTCAGACCAATTTCCCTTATGAATATCGACGCAAAAATACTCAATAAAATTCTGGCAAACCGAATTCAAGAGCACATCAAAACAATCATCCACCATGATCAAGTAGGCTTCATCCCAGGCATGCAGGGATGGTTTAATATAAGGAAAACCATCAACGTGATCCATCATATAAACAAACTGAAAGAACAGAACCACATGATCATTTCATTAGATGCTGAGAAAGAATTTGACAAAATTCAACACCCCTTCATGATAAAAGTCCTGGAAAGAATAGGTATTCAAGGCCCATACCTAAACATAGTAAAAGCCATATACAGCAAACCAGTTGCTAACATTAAACTAAACGGAGAGAAACTTGAAGCAATCCCACTAAAATCAGGGACTAGACAAGGCTGCCCACTTTCTCCCTACTTATTCAATATAGTTCTTGAAGTTCTAGCCAGAGCAATCAGACAACAAAAGGAGATCAAGGGGATACAGATCGGAAAAGAAGAGGTCAAAATATCACTATTTGCAGACGACATGATAGTATATTTAAGTGATCCCCAAAGTTCCACCAGAGAACTACTAAAGCTGATAAACAACTTCAGCAAAGTGGCTGGGTATAAAATTAACTCAAATAAATCAGTTGCCTTCCTCTATACAAAAGAGAAACAAGCCGAGAAAGAAATTAGGGAAACGACACCCTTCATAATATACCCAAATAATATAAAGTACCTCGGTGTGACTTTAACCAAGCAAGTAAAAGATCTGTACAATAAGAACTTCAAGACACTGAGGAAAGAAATTGAAGAAAACCTCAGAAGATGGAAAGATCTCCCATGCTCATGGATTGGCAGGATTAATATAGTAAAAATGGCCATTTTACCAAAAGCAATCTACAGATTCAATGCAATCCCCATCAAAATACCAATCCAATTCTTCAAAGAGTTAGACAGAACAATTTGCAAATTCATCTGGAATAACAAAAAACCCAGGATAGCTAAAGCTATCCTCAACAATAGGAGGACTTCAGGGGGAATCACTATCCCTGAACTCAAGCAGTATTACAGAGCAATAGTGATAAAAACTGCATGGTATTGGTACAGAGACAGACAGATAGACCAATGGAATAGAATTGAAGACCCAGAAATGAACCCACACACCTATGGTCACTTGATTTTTGACAAAGGAGCCAAAACCATCCAATGGAAAAAAGATAGCATTTTCAGCAAATGGTGCTGGTTCAACTGGAGGGCAACATGTAGAAGAATGCAGATCGATCCATGCTTATCACCCTGTACAAAGCTTAAGTCCAAGTGGATCAAGGATCTCCACATCAAACCAGACACACTCAAACTAATAGAAGAAAAACTAGGGAAGCATCTGGAACACATGGGCACTGGAAAAAATTTCCTGAACAAAACACCAATGGCTTATGCTCTAAGATCAAGAATCGACAAATGGGATCTCATAAAACTGCAAAGCTTCTGTAAGGCAAAGGACACGGTGGTTAGGACAAAACGACAACCAACAGATTGGGAAAAGATCTTTACCAATCCTATAACAGATAGAGGCCTTATATCCAAAATATACAAAGAACTCAAGAAGTTAGACCGCAGGGAAACAAATAACCCTATTAAAAAATTGGGTTCAGAGCCGAACAAAGAATTCACAGCTGAGGAATGCCGAATGGCTGAGAAACACCTAAAGAAATGTTCAACATCTTTAGTCATAAGGGAAATGCAAATCAAAACAACCCTGAGATTTCACCTCACACCAGTGAGAATGGCTAAGATCAAAAACTCAGGTGACAGCAGATGCTGGCGAGGATGTGGAGAAAGAGGAACACTCCTCCATTGTTGGTGGGATTGCAGACTGGTAAAACCATTCTGGAAATCAGTCTGGAGGTTCCTCAGAAAATTGGACATTGAACTGCCTGAGGATCCAGCCATACCTCTCTTGGGCATATACCCAAAAGATGCCTCAACATATAAAAGAGACACGTGCTCCACTATGTTCATCGCAGCCTTATTTATAATAGCCAGAAACTGGAAAGAACCCAGATGCCCTTCAACAGAGGAATGGATACAGAAAATGTGGTACATCTACACAATGGAATATTACTCAGCTATCAAAAACAACGAGTTTATGAAATTCGTAGGCAAATGGTTGGAACTGGAAAATATCATCCTGAGTGAGCTAACCCACTCACAGAAAGACATACATGGTATGCACTCATTGATAAGTGGCTATTAGCCCAAATGCTTGAATTACCCTAGATCCCTAGAACAAAGGAAACTCAAGACGGATGATCAAAATGTGAATGCTTCACTCCTTCTTTAAATGAGGAAAAAGAATACCCTTGGCAGGGAAGGGAGAGGCAAAGATTAAAACAGAGACTGAAGGAACACCCATTCAGAGCCTGCCCCACAGGTGGCCCATACATATACAGCCACCCAATTAGACAAGATGGATGAAGCAAAGAAGTGCAGACCGACAGGAGCCGGATGTAGATCGCTCCTGAGAGACACAGCCAGAATACAGCAAATACAGAGGCGAATGCCAGCAGCAAACCACTGAACTGAGAATAGGTCCCCCGTTGAAGGAATCAGAGAAAGAACTGGAAGAGCTTGAAGGTGCTCGAGACCCCAAAAGTACAACAATGTCAAGCAACCAGAGCTTCCAGGGACTAAGCCACTACCTAAAGACTATACATGGACTGACCCTGGACTCTGTCCCCATAGGTAGCAATGAATATCCTAGTAAGAGCACCAGTGGAAGGGGAAGCCCTGGGTCCTGCTAAGACTGAACCCCCAGTGAACTAGACTATGCGGGGAGGGTGGCAATGGGGGGAGGTTTGGGAGGGGAACACCCACAAGGAAGGGGAGGGGGGAGGGTGATGTCTGTCCGGAAATCGGGAAAGGGAATAACAATTGAAATGTATATAAGAAATACTCAAGATAATAAAAAAAATAAAATAAAATAAAAAAACAAAAAAAAAACAAAAAAAACAACATTGCTTAGATGGTATTATATAACATAAAGAAAAACAACAAATGTATTGATTGGAAACTATCTTTTATAACCAAAATATGCATAAAATCAGATCCTACATATTACATTTCTGATGCACTATTTACTTCACTAAGGAGACTTCTTCATGACTCTACATATTGATAAGAAAAGATCCTTTAAAAATATGCAAAATAGTAATAAATTGTTATAAGAAAAAATCTGCATTCTATAAACACTTGTAAACACATATTAACTTATTAGTAGGGAAATAAAATTAAAATAATAGGAAGAGACCTTCTTTTAATTAACTAGTTAGCAAAACTATGGATTTAAGAGATCTAGTATTGGTGAGGACCTGGGGAAGTTGGTACCCTCTTAAGAATGCTGTGGCAGTTGGTAACATGAATTATTACTCCCTCTGTACAAATAGTAATCTGGAAATTTCTATTAAATATTTAAAACACATCTATGGCCCAGTGACCCAGTTATAGCAAGTCATCCTTCAGAAGGAGAAACAAACTGACCATGTGTTCAAGTATGTTAAATTGTGGTGCTTTATTTGTGGTGGCAAAATTTTCTACAAAAGGGTCCAATGGCCATCAATAGAGTAAAAGTAGACTAAATTTAGAGAATGTTTTGGACTACTTAGTAAAAATTTTCAGGAACGAATTCACTAATTTATCCACTGACCTGCTGTTCTTAAGAAACAATAGGGTAATAACTGAAAATCTGCTTTTATAAAACGAATAGCTACAGACACAACAAGCACTGTGTGTTTATGTATGTTTATGTTTGCTCATATGTGTGTAACTGGGAGAGGCATGGTGAAGTAAATACACCAGACATCTTAATAGAACAAACATGCAAAAATGGGAAGGAATTTGTAAACTTCCTAAGGGCAGGTCCCATAGATCTCAAATCATGCTTAGAGCTGTAAATAGTTTTTGTAAAAAAACAGACTGAATAAATATCTCTCTTAATTTGTGGCTTTTTGATTGGCCACGTTCCTTCCAGGCTTCAACAAAAAAGTACATTGATTTTATTGCATTTAGAAAATCAACAATTTCATCTAGACTCATACATCAGTCTTTGGCACCCAACTTGAGTAGAAGGAGTTTCAAATCTCACTAGGCCGGAGATAAATACACTCAATATGCTAAGAGTGTTTCTGGAGGGTGTTCAGAATGAGGCAGCCTCTCAACTTTGCTTTGAGGTTTTATTTACCAAAAGAAACAGGGTAAGGCCAGATTGTAGCCATGTGAGTGAATCATAGGGACTAATTTTCAACAAGCATACTTTAATTCTTTTACTGACTATTGTGAAGTGCTGTGTAGGATGTCAGTTCTTATAGGAAACATAACATCTCATACCGATCTTATTCAGTTTGGTCTATAAGTCTAGGCTGATGTTATGTGAAATCAACTGTGTCGGCTTCTTCCTCTGAGTCATCAAGCCTGTCACCTCAGGTCTGTGGGACTCAGTGTTCTCTTCAGGAGAATGAGAATGATAGGAATGTCTACATTCTGGGGTTGTCAGAAATACCTTAGAACTATTTCTGGAATGTAACAATGCAAAACAATAATACTTATTAATATTATGTTTATTTGGTCATTAAATTTATGAACATGCCTAGAGATCATGGTTCACAGATCAGAAAACATAGAGAACCAGAGAACCAAAACAAATCTCTTAGTAATTGTTAACAAAGAAAATATCTTGAGTTAATAACTTAAGTGTTTAAATTTATGAAGTTTCTTCTCATTATTTTCCATTTTAATTTTCTTCTCAAAGCCAGTATAAGATTTTTAGGCTTTCTTGTGCTTGTGTTTATAGCACCACCAATGGAGTCTTTATTGATTATTTACTGCTGTGTAACAAATCACCTTAAAATTTAGGGTCTTAAAATTATAATAGATACATTATCTCATTATTCCAGCCTGGTAAATTTGGGTCAGGTTTCTTGGGAGACTGTAGTTAAGAAGTCATCTGAAACCACCATTATTTGAAATCTTAGCTTCCATGAAAGAATCCACTTTTGAGATGACTTCCTCAAATAGTATACAAATCAATGCTAGAAGCCTTGGTTCCCCACCTTGAAAACTATTCCAAAGAAGAAAAGTACTGTAATGTCTTTTATGACTTTACCTGGGAAGTCACTTCTATGATTTCTACTTTATCTTACTAGCCATTCAGTGTAGGAGGGATTTGACCAGAGTAGACCAATTAATGGGCAAGACCCCTTGCATTCAGAATTCACAGTGTTTTACTCATCTCATACATTTCATCTATTGGGTCAATATCCCTTCTAGTCAAGGCAATAAGCCAGGCGCTTGCCTGGAGTAGTGAAGTCTAATATGAGAGTCCTACCGTTAAAAGCTTGCTACCCGTGGGAAGGATAGGACACTCATAACTAATGGAAGGTTACATGGGATAAACATCATGGAAGTCTTGATGTCAGTATGGTCCCTAGGTTACTGAGACGAGGAATTTTTGTTTGTGTTTCAGAACAAATCCAGTGTAATCTGGGTCTTTCAGAATGAGGCAGGTAGAGAAAGGGGGAAATGCCTTTCATTGCAGGGTAAATAACATCGGCAGGATCATGGAGTTGCAAAAGCAAGCTGAGCTCAGGGGTCAGCACTTTTGAATACAAGTGCATGAAAAGAGGGATGGTGAGAGAAAGGTAAGCAGAGGCCAATACACACAAATCCTCGGAGACCAAGCTGTAGCTTCTTAAACCTATTCAGTAAATAACGAGAACAGATGCATTTTGTTGGACCATGGGATGTCAACCTGGTAAATAATGGGATGGAAGAGTCTTTTAAGTTTCTCTCAAGGAACAATCGATCAAACAGCAGAGATGAAGAAAGTGGGGAGGAAGCTCTTATAAGGGGCAAAGAGCAGCAAGCTGTACAAAAGATGTGGTAGGGTTAGAAATTCTAAGGTGTAATTCTTTAGAAGGAAATGCAAGAACTGAGTAACAATATGGTTCCGGCTTTTTTGACATAGCTCAATAAACAGAATTTGGTGCCAATTTTAGAGTTGGGGTTCATTTAAAGAGGACCACAGAGCACAGTATTAGGACATGTTGGTTACACAGATTTCAAGACTCCTTGTCTGCTCTTTTTCCTTTCTCAACACAGATCCTGAGTCTCCCTGGGTTACTGCTTACTGAGATGGATTGAATCCTTAATGCTTGGAGAGTAGAGAATCCTCACACCAAAGGGAGCAAAGCCAGCAGTGTGGAGATGGGCCGGCGAGCACCTCAGGATGTTGTGTTGAGCAAACTGGCTGAGGATCATCTTGAGCTGTGTTGGCAACCATGATGGTGGGTAAGGAGTGGGAATGAGCTGAGATGTGACACAGTGATGTCACAGGTTTTTAAATCATGTGGACATGATTTCAAACCTAAGCCCCCATTTCACTAGTTGGCCACTAGTGAGCTGTTCTTCATAAAACTTAGCTGCCTAGTCTTTAATAAGGTCTATAATACATAGTTTTAGGGTTTTAGTGACGTGTTTGGTATCTCAAACTCTTGGCATAGTGACCACCCATAGCCAGCACTCTTCTAAAGAGTAAATTTATTGAGATCATGGCCTTTATTCTGCCACCACAGGAGGCTGATAGTGTCTCTAGGTTTTATTTTTTTAGATGCACTAAAGAGCATTGCTGACTTATTTTAGAATTGGATTAATATTTTACTGCTTGTAATTGTGGTCAGCTGAGTATCCCCTTGTGGAGGCCCAAGATAAAGGCAGCTGAACAAAAATGCTAATAAGCACACCTTTGTGTTCATGGATGATCAGCAGTTTCCTCTTCGCTTTAAATACCAGGTGAGCCCACACATACTTTCTTCCTGGGTTCTTTTATTAAGATAAATCATGTGTCAAATTATATATGACTCATAAGTGTGATTCTTTATTGGCAAGAAAGTATCCTCTAGGTTTACTCTGATTATCCCATTTGTCAAATAAGGTTGCTGGGAATCTTTGAATTCAGTAAGTATAAGTTCTGTTCAAACTGAACGAAAACCAGGGGATATCTTGGGTCAACAGCAGACTATAGGGAAAGGAATGGCTTCAAGAAAAGCTGCTCTAAGGACTCAAACAATGTCTTTAAGGTTGTTTTTCTTTTTGGATTTGTCTCTACATTGTGTCCTTTCTTTCCTTTATTAGTGATACAGTTGCCAATAGGTCCAGGCTTCAAAAGCTCTGACACCTCTAGAAAAACATATTCAGACTAGTTTAGATTGGTTCTAATATCAGCTTGTGCATCTCCCTGAGCTGTTCATTGCAGCCAGGGAAGGTGGGACTCTGATTACCTCAGCCTGAGGCCCTGACCTTTCCTCATAACTGCTGAGGGAATCGGCTTCACCTGAATGTGAAAGATTAGCAGTAAAGAAGAGTGATTCCTGAGGAATATCAGTGATTTATTACCAGGGGACGAGAAAAGAACATTTTGAGGGCAAAATGCCCCCCACAAAATTTTCCTCCAACTCATGAGGTAAGCTGTTAGTCAAAGATAGAACAGATACCACCAAGAGCAATAGGTAACAGAGCCCTATTTCTTTTCTTTCTGAAGACGGTCTACTTTCAAGCCTATTAGCTCATCCTAGGCAGTCAATCAATACCTGAATTGAGTTGAGCCAGATCCAGACTCATTCTTTCTCTTGGTTTGCTCTCCCTGCTCCTTGATTTCATTTTCAGAATGATTTCTACCCATACATGGCTTAGAACAAGAAGTTAGTGCTTCTGAAAGTAAAACTCATCTCCTGTTTTTCAACTCTAGCACATACCCCTCCCATGCTCATCAAACATACCAAAGGTTCTTTAGAGAAAGAGAAATGGAAGTCTCTGAACAATCACTGGTTCTTAAAAGGAAACCCTGGTGGAAAGTTGGAAAAACTCTACCAGATGGAGAAAATTAATAGATGAATGGAAAAACTTAAGCTGCTTCTGGAGGGGACAGAAAAAGGCAACAACTTATTCACAGCACTCTGGAGGGGCAGCTCAAAGCACTTTAATCTTTGATGAATGTGATTGAACTCTTTCCGCTACTCAGAAAGACAGAAGTGTTCACGAGGTCTCATCCTGAGCTGGCTCCCTGCCACAGTCGACCTTGGACTCCACATAATTATCAATCTTTTATAGTCTTCTTTCACTATTTAAAAATTTTTCATTTTGACAAGAAAATCTGATAGAGACACAGGTGGCCAGTGAAGCCCAGTATTCAGAATTAAGACATTGGAAGGGAGCCAGGAATTTGTGATGGGTGGGGCATTAGTGAACAGCAGAGTTTCCTCTTGTGTTTTTATTATCAGGATGCACAAGGTAAGGAAAGCTGGAAAAAAAATCAGTTGTGAACGCTAATGAACACACCCTTGTGTTCATGAACTTGGGTGATTGATCAGCAGTCTCCCTGAGCCAACAATGTTGGTTCTACTTTTTCATCTGTCAGGGCATCCGTTCCAAGACTGCCTCCTAGCTATATTATCCAGTTACCACGGAGGATATCCATGGACAAGCATATGAAATCACAGATGCAGCTATGTTATAACGGAAGCTGATAGACAAAACATTTCCTTTGGATCAATATGCAGGATACTTTCTAGTTAGTTAAGATGTTGTATCTCCTAATATGATGGTAAGATACTGAGATCACAGGAAAGGCTGAAGACGCTGCTCATCCACACAGCTAGAGTGATAAATATCTAAATGATTAAATCCAGAAACATTCTCTACTATCCATGATAGAACAATTGGACGACAGATCTAGAACAGAAAGGACCTGGAGAAAGATACCAGTAGTCACCAAGATCTGGGCCTATCATAAATTGAAATTACTTAACTTCATGAGTGTTAGTAAGTTTCCCATTGCTGTCACAAGTACTTGACAACCTGACAAAATTGGCTTGATGGTGGAACGATTTATTTTGGTTCCTGGTTCCAAAGGCTTCAGTCTTGATTACATGGATCCTTTGTTTCTGAACTTGTGATGAGCCACCCCCCCACCCCCAAGAAAAAAGTCATGGTGGACATGGTAGAGCAAAGGAACTCATCTCATGAGAGAGAGAGAGAGAGAGAGAGAGAGAGAGAGAGAGAGAGAGAGGGAGAGAGAGAGAGATAGGGTCTAATTAGGAGGGGAAATGGGACATTCCAAGGCATGTTCTCAGTGACCTCTTTCCTCCATCAGCTTACCTCATTGTCTTAATTAGAGTTTCTATGGCTGGGACAGAACACCATGCCTATAAGCAACTTGGAGGGGAAAAGGTTTATTTCTACTTACAATTCTAAGGGCATACTGACCAGTCAGTACAAGAACTTAAGGCAGGAACCTGAAGGCAATCAGGAACCTGAATTGAAACAGAAGCCATGAAAGAGTACTGCTTACTAGATTTATCTTCATGGCTTGCTCATTTTATTTTCTTATACAACCCTAGGACCACCTAGGTAGCACCTCCCTCAACAGGCTTGGACTTCCCACATCAATCATTAAAAAAAAATTCCCTAGAGGCCAATCTGGTAGGGCATTTTCTAAATTGATATACTTTCTTCTAAAATGAGTCTAGCCTGTGTCAAGTTGACATAAGAACTAGCCAGCATACTCCTAAAGTTTCTACCACCTCCTATTAATATGATCAGACTAAGAATACATCGATGGATGAATCTATTGACACAATAGATCACTTTCCAATCACTTTCCAAAGGGCTCACTTCCAAACGCTGCTTCCCTGGGTACCAGGCCTTGAATACTTGAATCTTTAGGGCATTCTTCATAGTTAAATCATAACACTGTAGATGCTGAACTTCTTCAGGGAAATATGGGTAGTGATTTTGTTAGGCGTCTAGTTAGATATTAGCAGGCTCAAAGGACAATAGGGATGAGCCTGTCTCTCAGAATCAACAGCTAATAAAAACAAGGTCTGGAACTGCAGGTTTCTAATACTACAGTTATACTGGTCAGATAAGTGGAACCTCAATTAAAATTTTAGCTCTAAGAGGTATTGTGACATCTTGAATTTTCTGAGTAGTCAATAATTTGTAACTATCCAAACCAGGCTATAGGATCCTTAAGTTTATAAGATTGTATAGGAGGAGGCTTTCTGATAAAAACAAAATCCAAGGACATAACATGGCACGTTTAGTTAATTCAAGTGAGCTTGTCAATCACCTAGACAGGAAAATATCCTTCAGAAAAGCTATCTGATTCAGAGACTTTACAAATAGTTTGAAATCTGCCTGAACTGTAGGTTGGGGACAGTGTAATGGTCTCTTTGGGTATCATTCTCTCGCTCTCCTGACACTACTCTACTTAACTCAGTAATAAACTCTATCTTTTACAATATAGTCTCTGCCTTATCTGAATGCTTTTGTGGAAGATCACAAGGACAGGGGAATGAAGGGGAGATCAGAGTGCAGTCCAAGTGACAGTTTTGTTGACACCACAAATTTACTAGTAGTACCCCGTATACATTCTAAGACCACTATCCCAGCCATCTGAAAATCGGCATAGGCACTTTTTGTGGTGCATTTTATCATGCAAGATGCAAGCTTTAAAGGAAGATAGGAGGTATCTGGGCTACAGCACATTCTGGAATTGCAATTTCCCATGCAATCTCTGGATTTCAAGAATCAAATTAAGATTCGATTTGGAAAGTGCTTTAACTCTAGTGGTCATGAACTATCTATCCTAAGTGTTGGCTACATAGGAATGAAAAATTGGGCCTTCTACCTTAGAGCTATAGACTAATCTTCTTATAATTCTATATTTTCAAAATGTTCTAAGATCAGGAAAATAGCAATGGGTTTCGACTCTCAATGTTTGTATACTTTGAGATTGATTAAGCTCATTCTCCAACAATCCCCTTTGCTTTCTGAAGTAATCCTGTGAGTTGGGCACTGCAGAAGTTATTCTGCAAATACAGAGTACTGACTAATCTTCCTTAGCTTTTAAGAAAGAATGAGGAATAAGATATTGTTATTCAAAGTCGAGCATCTTATCTCACTGAGCAACAAATGCAAGCGAAAGGTTGAACCTGGACCAACTAGAAATGTTTGAATCCAAACCAGAGTAAATGGTGGTAGATATCATCTTCTAATGTTTATGTGAAGGCAGTGCAGTCCGGTGGAACAAATTTGGGGGTAACAAGCATGAATAGACAGGAAATTGTGGAAGAATGTTGTAGAGTGACTTTTTATTATGTTGTTCGTAGTGGCCTTCTTGGCTTTTTATGTTCTAAACTGAACGCAGAGTATGATAGTTATCCTTAAATTTATGATACCCTTTAAAGCAACTGTTCTTTTTTTTTTTTTCTTATTTTCTCCAATAATTTTAAAGCCTATTTTTTTTCCTGCTACTAAGCCATTTCTACATCCATAATCAGAAAGTACCATGCTTTCCTGTTGGCTTTGCTGGAACACCTGTAATTAACTTCCAGCAATGTCTGCCTAATTTAAATTGCAAACCCATGGGGCAAGCACAAGGACTAATTATCCATTCTGTAGCCAACCTGGAGCAAATTTCAGACTACCATGCTTGGCTCTGCCTGCTCTCCTATCTGCTCTTGTCTCTGGTCTCCTTGTCAGGATAGCAAAACACATCTGCCTTATTAGTAGGGAGCTATCTGAGGCATAGCTTATACCGATGGTAGGCTTTACCTATAGAGGGAGTGAGTTTATTTCTTTATCTCAAACAGTGCTGAAAACCTGAGTCAGAGTATGCGCTCCTCTGAAACCTGGAGTGTATGAAACCCAGCCTGGTTTGCTAGTGGTATGCTTGGGTTTTTACCCTAAATGTCAGGAAACCGAGTTCACCTTTTATCTTCCTTTTGATGTGTGGGCCTGAAAAGTTGCAATTTGGGAATATTTAAAATTAGAATTTAGGGGGAAATGCTTTTCTCCAAAGGGTTTTACTAGATTGGAAATACTCCATCTTAAAGGGTAGCCAGTGTGCTTCTATAGCTGGAACAGACATCTGAAACCAGATGAAAGATAACCAGAGTTTTGGCTTGCACATTCACAGCGGGGAAGAAACAGTTGGCTTTTATTCAGAACGTGTATTCATTGCAGAGAGTCAATTAGAACAGATAGATTAGTTTGTTGGCTAAACCACTACCATTTGTGCCTCACACAAGATCACTATGTTTACTATTTAAATGCATAACTACAACTATAACTTCTGAAATGCTGCATAAAAACCATGGTGGGGGAAGCTCATGATTTGGCCAATATGGAGTCAGCTCTTGCGGTTGACGCCCTGTGGACAAGATTCTTCCCATGGCACAGCATAAGAAACAGCACGTATAGCTTTCACCGGCAGGAGGATGTTGCTCGTTTTAGAATGTAAGCGGCATAGTGAGTAGCGATTATCAGCCAAATGGCTGGGAAGTGAAAATGACCTAGCAAACAGAGTAAACATGTATTATGCTGTCATATTAGAATGCGTAAATATTAGACAGTGAAAAGCAGACCATGGGCATGAGAGTCTTTCTTAGGAGGCCAATCTTCATGCAAGTACTGTCTTAGATTCACGGCAGGCTTTCTGGATGACAGCTACTAACCTTACTGACTTGGTAAACAGTAGGTAGGTGTCACCACTTGCTCACTTGCGGGTACTATGACTTGGAAGGGCATTGACCTGATTTTCATAAATCCTAAATTTGGCTCTTGGTGGCCAAGATGCCTATGGAGAGGTGAAAGCAGCTTGGTAGGAGTGTATACACCACAAGCCTTGCATAGCCAGTAGCACTAGCTGCTTATTCTAGCCCGACTGAATATTAGTGAAAATCATAGAATCTTTCTTTCATTGTTTAGCTTAGAAGCTACTAAAGCTGACAATGCCATTACATTTACATTCCCCTCCAAGCCAATCAGGTGGGGACAGCATCAGCATTACAAAATGATGCTAAACAGAGCACCTGGGCTGCATGCTGAGCTAAAGAAAGGCCGGGGAGAATCAGCAGAATTTATTTTAGAATTGTATAGAGGTACACTGTACTCAGAAAGTTAGGCAAACTGATGGGATGTGTTTGTTAGCAAGGTTCTAAACAACAGGCTTGCATAATTTTCTTTTTTCTCCCCTATTAATGGCTGACATGCATAGACAGAATAGATATAAAAATGCCTCAATAGCAAACTATAAAGATGGGTGACGCTTATAGAATATTTCTCCTGTTTGGGGAACACCCATGTATTTTCCCCCAGTTTTGTAAGGCTTCTCAATATTTGGGAGGTAGGAAAGGATGGATTCTTCTCCCTTGTTGAATTCTGGTACCCTGTTTAAACGCTATGGACCATGGGCTGTCATGGAGGACTTGTGGGTGACCTTCTCTTTCCCAAGTTTAGCTAAACCTCCTCAAGAAGACAAGAGTGTACTCCTTATGGCAGAAGACTAACCACATTCTTCTGAGACCTTTGGGAGTCTAGGTTTTGACTGTTTCTTGTCCTGATTATGTGTGCTGTCCAGTGGCTTCCCTGAAGGAGAGAGAGGTCTTCTCAGACTAACCATGGAGGTTTTATGGCTGCCAGCAACCCGTGGTCTTCAATTGATATGGTCGTATCTGAAACTCTGAGCACGAAGACTAAGCTTGTGTGGAGGGTATTACTGGGGCAGAGGCCTGGAAGAATTAATCTTAGTCTGGATGGGTACTCAAGTTGTTTTTATCCTAGGGATAACGTTAATTTCTCAGATGGCCATGCCCGCTCATGTGTAAAGCCTTTTCCTACTCTACCTTGTTAAATGTTGGTTAATTAGGATGGATTTGAACCATCCTCACCTTCTGGCCTAAGCAATACCCATAAAGATAAGGCAAAAGTACTGATTCCAGGGAGAGCTACCCACTATTCACACTTACTGGGAAGATTTACAAGAGAAACTCTACCTCCTGGGCTTGAAGAGAATGATTTTCCTTGCTTATCTTCCCACGGCAGCCAGGGAGTATTATGTATATGTATTTGTCTCTACAGACTCTGAAATCAAAATATTTTTTAACTAGGATGTACAAATAATTTGTCTTAGCGTCAGCATGGGAGGCAAACATAAGGTATGGTTTCTGCCCACAGAGAGTCCATAACCTTTTTGAAGAAGTTGCCAGACAAACAGACTTGAAAATTCTATGAAAAAGAGGATAAATTTTCAAACTCAAGAGACTAGAAAGGCCTTCTTGTTGAAAAGTTTCTTAAGAATTACTGCACACTTTCAAATACCAAACTGGCTTCTAGCACTTCACGGCCCCAGTTAGACCTGGATGCTGTCACTACTTCCAAAGGCTAGGTTGTAGCTGATTTTATACAAGATGGCCTCTGCTTAGGAAGACTTGGCAGGGAGATAGCTAAGGAAATTTATACTAAGAATTTACATATCTGCCTGTGTGTGTGTGTGTGTGTGTGTGTGTGTGTGTGTGTGTGTGTGTGTAAGGGAGAGAGAAAAGAAACGATATTGTTTGTCTTCTACAAGCCACTTTGAACACAGCAATTTGAGTTAGAGGGTATCACAAAGCAATTTCTTTTCTCAAGCTGTATATTGCTGTGGGGAGACAATTTGTGGAAAATCAATGGGTTTACACAAACAAAAAACAAACTGTACCAGGGCCTGGTGAATGAGTGCACTTCTCATCCAATTGTTCTTTCATTGTGGCCAAACATGTCTTAGTTCTTTTAGAATAGAGCATTTCCCAGAAGGGTCAGTCTCCTGGACACTAGCTCGATGGATTTGCATGAGGCTAAGCCAGGATCGACTCACTCTGGGGAATAAGAAAGGAACAGAACTGGTATCTTCTCTTTCCATTCTCAGGCAGCCCAGGAGTGGGTTATGGTCCATTTAGCATTCAATACTCACTACCTTCATGACAACAGAATAGAGGAGCAGAAACTAGTTTTCAACTTTTTTGTCGACTGTAAAAAGAAAAACAAAAAAACAAAACAAACAAACAAACAAAAAAAACCAGAATAATTTGCTAAGGGCAACTCTAAGTGCTGCAGTTGGGATGGGAAGTGTTGTCTCCTGCCTTTAGAATAGCTTGATTCACCAGGGCACATTGCCTCCCTTTGAAGACAAAATAAAAATAGCCCCACTTAATCAAACTACATTTGCCAAGTTCTAGTCTATAGAGAACTTTTATTTTTATAGCTTAGAGTAACACAGACTGTATGTGAGGTGATTTTAATGGCAGTATTGGGACAAGCTATACTACAGCTTCACAAATGGAGTACAAAAGCCTGTGGGTACATTTTAAAAGTAGTGCTAGAGAGAAGTCCACACTAGAAAACAAACATGTGTGCCTTCACCCAGTTGAGAAGAATCCCCTTTTTAGTTTTGAAAGTCAAGTATCGTTTGATGGCTGCTCTAGTATTTTTTTTTTAATTTTTTTGTGTTTTCCTGTATGTGCAAGTGCAGACCACAACATATGTTTAGACATCAGAAGACGACTTGTGGGAGTTTTCTCTATCTAGCATGTCAGATGTTGATTGATGAGATCAAACTCAGGTTGTCAGGCTTGGCAGCAAGCACCTTTTACCCACTGAGATGCCTTGCCAACCTCCTTTGCCAGTCTTTTAAACTTTTAATACCTACAGGAATTATACAGCAAATTATAATTCCTATAGGACAAGATCTATATCTGATCTCTGCCTCTCAGAAACAAATGTCTGTTGAATTAGAGGAACAAATGAAACTAGCAAACAATGTGCAAAATATTGTTTCCTTTTTGAAATTATAATTACATCATTTCCTCATTCCCTTTCCTCCCTCCAAAATCTCCCAGATACCCCATGATGTAATAAGCATGTTTAAGACAAAGGATATTTTATGTCTGACTAAGTAAAAAGCAAAAGCAGATAATTGAATTGAGTGCAACGGTAATGTATCATGGCTGGTGAATATATTGCCATCACCCAATGTTCTGGCTATGTCCTGTATACTACTTCACTAGTCATCAAAAACAGTTCCATGAGCTAAGTATTATGGGAAGCACTGTTTCACAGAGAAAAAAAAAATGTCATACTGAAAGAATAAAAAAATGCAGCTAAGAAGTCAGAAGTTTAAAAATGCTATCTCACCCCTAAGAAGCCCTAAATACCTCAAATTCCAGACCCTGCGTTCTACCTGTAAGTAGGTAAAAGGTCACATTTCTTGAGCCTGCTCTCCCAGGAACTAGATAAAAGGACTTACGATAAGGCCCTTAGATATGTGATTCCCGACCTAGTAAAGATAATAGAAAGCTTCTCCCAGGAACTAGCTGACCATAAAGTTAGATTAAAATCTTAGAGGACAACCTTGAGAAGCAGGAAGTTCCTCCCAGGAACTGATGGACCATAAAGTTAAACAATCTTGAGAAACAGGGAGCTCCTCCTTGTGATTTTTCACTGGTATTCTCGACACTTTCCAATGACGCCATCCCTGCCCCCTCAGGTTGTGGTTTCTCCCTTTAAATACCCTTTCTCCCAGCCTCTCGGGGTCGAACTCCTGTGCCCCTGCGTGGGATAAAAGTATCAACCCCAGTGCACTGGTTCCTATCGATAAACCTCATGTGATTACAGCAAGGATGGTCTTGTGTGAGTTCTTGGGGGGGTCACATCATCCCGAGACTTGAGTTGAGGGTCTCCCCACTCCGGGGGTATTTCAATACAATGTGATGAAGTCACTTAGTCATAGTCAACATTATTTGAGAGCTGAAAGGGACTTAAGTTGAAGGCTCAAGCTTTGATGACACACTTATCAACTGGCAAACAACCGGGGTAAATGTTCATCTGAGGACAACAGATGGGTATGCAATAGACTAACCCTTCACTTTTGTTCATTCACACGGGGTCACAGATCCTCAAGTGTCTTTTTCAAAGCAACACTGACTTGATTTCGTCCAAAACGTGGAGAAACATTTACGAGCTAACAAATAGGAGTGCTGGAGAGGTGCTTCAGCACTTACTGTATATTGCCACTGCAGAGGACACAAGTAAAGTTCCTAGAACCCGTGTTGGGTGGCTCACAGCCACTTGAAATTCTAGCTCCAGGGCATCTGACACTTTTACTGACTGTTCAGATACCCACATGCACGAGGTGTGTATGTGAACACACACACACACACACACACACACACACACACACACACACACACACACCATAAATAAATAATAAAATAAATATAAGTAAAATAAATAGGGAAAATTTAGTAGCTATGTTCTTATTTATGTGAGAAGAGGCAACACTGTTGAAGCCTTCCATACCTGTGGGTTCCTTATAAAATGCAACTTTTTTTTTTTTCTTTCAGAACAATTGTCTTTGTGAGTCTCAGCTGTCAACCTCCACCCTGCTGACCTTGAGGTCTCTCCTCAACAATAGGTTAGAGAGATTCCCCTGGGGCTTCCTTTCATATTGACCTCAAGAGAGCCTACAATATCTTCTCTCTTCTCCATCCATTACTAGTCTATGTAAATTCTGCCTCAGAACAATCCAACAGCCTAGGATTGGCTGTGAAAAGGGTCCTGCCACCTCCATTCTCATGTGACTGGCAAATTTAGGAAATGTGTGTTTTCTGTACAAAACCTGTGTCCAGGTGTGAGCTCTGAAGCAAGTATTTCAAACACAGAATTCTTGTTATAACTAAGCGAGGTACCGAGAAAAGGAAAGGAAAGGAAAAAGATATTAATCTGAGCTTTGAATCTCATTTGGCTTTTGTTTTAGGAAAAATCTATTTTGTTTCATTTTTACAGCTTTTTATTGGTAAAATACAAGAGAACTTATCTTCAAAGCTACCAGGCAACCTCATTTGGCCCTGGGATAGAAACCTCAAGAATATGGCATGACAGAGAATGAAGGCATGAAGCGTTGGTGGTGAAAGGCATCCTGGGACAATTAGGCAAGGACTGGTCATGAAAAGGCAAAGAGAATGCAACCAAAAGGTCTCAAGAAAGGGCAAGTGTTGATTCTTTGCCAGTGTGCAGTCACTCATGGAGGTCACGCCAAGGTGAATATCGGTGTGCTCCAACTATTTTAGTGCTCCGTATCTGAAGCTGAGCAGTAGGAAGAGCCCCAAGTCGCAACATGACCTCTTCTCAAAGAGCACCACGCCCTCCATTTTGGTTCATTTCCAGAAATAAGCCTGATCATTTCTTCTGCTTGTAACTTGACAAGTGTGATCCACAAATCTCTGAAGAATTCTACTGTGCTAAATATTCAAGAGGGTGTCTGACAGGGTGAGGCCAGGGAGATTAAGTAGATACAGAAAAGAGCCAGGCAAGGCATATAAAATGTGTTCCTGTTCATGTTGACAAAACAGGAAGGAAGTTCATATATATGAAAGATTTTACTTAGACTTATGGGTAAAATAAATTTATCATACTGGTTACTAACATTTTGGCATTCGTTCCAACAAACAATAAGATTACAGAGACAATGTTAAGTGGTTCATAGCAACACGATTCCCTTCCTATTACTTTAATTTTGTTTTACTTAATTTTTTTTTTTTTTTTTTTTTTTTTGCTTGAGGTATTTGGGAGAAAGTATTCCCGTTTCCTAGTGAGAGAGAAAGCCCCACCCCTTTCTTCATGGTGTGATGATTCCAGTCCAAACGCAACCAGTTTCTGGAAATGGCAAGTGAGACACTTGTTGCCATGGTGATTGTTAATAGTTCTGACTCAGATATAGCGTTGCCATAGCAACTGCATTGAAGCCCCTGGGAGGTAGTGCAGTTTCTCTCTCTCTCTCTCTCTCTCTCTCTCTCTCTCTCTCTCTCTAGCAGAAAGAGGCTAAGAAGAACCATTTTAGTAGCTTCTCTCTGCTCTGCAGTGACGAAGCTTTCAAGGCTACTTCATCCATATGAAAGATTGTCCTGTTTCTGCTCTGATGGGGCAGACATGTTACTCTGCAGTAGGAATAAAGTCCTATGCATCACAGTGGCAAGTGTATTACCTGCCTTTTAATGTATTCTCACTTTGACTGTAATGGTTTCTAGTAGCATGGGCCATCTCAAGAGACTAGATTAAGAATTGTCAGTGTCACTGGCAAGACAAGAGAAGCAAAGGTCAAAGACTGAATAGGCAAAAATCATCTAGTTGCAGGCTGCCTCCCTGTGAAGCATCCCTGTGAAGGTGGGAGGCACGGAGAGCAAAGCATTTGGGGACAGACTTCTTTAGATCAACCAGGATTCGTTGATCTAAAGCCGGCTTTTAAAATGTGATCAGCACGCAGAAAGCCTTCAATAAATATCACAAGCAAATGAGTAGACGGTCAGACAGCAGACATTAGTGTTTATTCATTCATTTCCCCAGAGACCACTCATCTAATTTTGCTTCTCTGCAAGGCTTTTACTACATTCTCTTGTGCTCAGAGCTGCAAGCGGTCAGCAGGTCTGTGTTCTTGCTACCCTGAACCATCAGGGTAGCTTTCTCCTGTCAGAGCCTATTCCCACTTTCCAATGTGGACTTCTGACACGAGAAACAGCTGGAGTGGGATTTAAGTGGCACTCCTCTGTGCAGCCTTGTTTCTGGTCAGCAGAGAGAGGTCTCTAGACTGCCCTCACTGCTAAGCAGGGGGCTGTAAGCCCTGGGCTGAATGCAGCAAGGGGCTTCTCTGATAGTCCGTCCTCAACTATCATGTTTCTGGCTCCTCCCTAGTGCTCTGATGCTAAGATATTTTCTTTTTTATTGTTTTTTTTTGTTTTAAAAAGCATGACAATAATGCCCTTTTCTTTGTACATCTCACTGGGCCTAGCACCCTGGCACCATTTAACAGAAGCCTAGGGAGACCGCATTACATAAATGAAAGCAAATTAGGTGTGTGTTTACTTTGAATTCTACCTACCTTTTGATTGGCTTCTCTCTTCCTGCCTCTAGAGACAATACCTAGTTACTGTGAGGGAACTATGGATGCTAGTGGGGAAGGTTGACATCATAGGAACATTGCCTAGATGCCAAAGAGGAAGGTCCCTGAGTAATGACAAGCTTGGTATTCTATTGAAGATGCTTCTTCTGCCCATGTAAGGGACCAGACCAGGTTTGGTAAATATTTGTGGAATGAGAGATTATTTTTTTCCCTCTGGAATCTGTAAGTGTTATTCATGGATTGATGATTGCAGAGAGTAGGCTCCATTTTCCTGCTTCTTCGTGTTTCCTGCACAGCTGGAAACTGTTCCAAAACACTAGCTCTATGCTAATGCACAGTCTACCCCTCATTAGTTTGGTATCCAAGAAAGATTTTTCCCTTAAATAAAAATCCTTTTGCAACCAGCTTGCCAGGGTGGCTCCCATGTTATTATGCAGTGCTTTCAATGTTTGAAAATATCTAAAACCCTTCATTTCCCGTCTTACTATTTCCTCGCTTCTTCCTTGCTAACTGGTTGCTAACATTTCATGGACTTGGTCTGGGGGCTGTTGCTCTTTTCTTTTTTTCATCTTTTCCTCAGTTTAATTATTTTAAATGAATGGAGAGGGCTGGAAATATGGCCCCATGGGGAAAAAGCATTTATTGCACAAACATGAGGACCTGGGGTTAACTCCCAAAACCCATGTAGAAATCTGTGTGGCCCCATCCATCTGTAACGCCATCCCTGAGAGTGAGGGGTGGAGTCAGGAAGATCACTGTGTCTTGCTGGCTGACGGAAGATTCTGTCCCTCAAGGGAATAAGGCAGTGAGTGACACAGCTGGGTGCCTTTTGCTTCACTTACATGTGTGCACACCTGGACACACGTGTGCGTAATACACACAGATTTTTTAAAAGGATTGGAAAGCTGACTTGAAATACATGTAAGGAGCTTTCTTTCTTTGAATTTATCTGATTAATTTATTTTATTTATGTATCTTGTTTAGGAGACAGGGTATCTCAGTGTAGCTGTGGTAGGCGTCAGACTCACTGCAGGCTCCCCCAGTGCTGGGATTACAGCTGTGATTCGCCATGCCTGGCTCACAGGAGCAGCACCTTTGTGATGGTCATTGTACATTCCACTTCGCCTTTCTACAAAATTCCTGAGGAAGGGGAGAAAGAGGTAAAAAAATTCACAGTGGTAGAGATAATGAGTGACATCCGGTTTACGGCCTGGCTCTGCCGGGCTTTCCATAGACCTCAAGACTGAAAGACATAATTAATGTTCACCTAAATTACACTCACCTGACAGTAAGCAGGAAGCCCTCCCTACTGCTCCTACCCACAGTCTGTTTCATGGTTCATGAAAACTGATGCTGTTTCAGATAAAACCCTGAGCATCAACTGTCCTATCCAATCTGCTTCTCAAGGTTGCAGCCACGTGACTTGGTTCTTTTTCTGTTCCTTACATACAATCAAAACCACATTTAAAAAAAAAAACCCACAGGATTTTTAATTGTATCAAAGTATTTTTTTTTTTTTTTGGTTCTTTTTTTCGGAGCTGGGGACCGAACTGCGCTTCCTAGGCAAGCGCTCTGCCACTGAGCTAAATCCCCAACCCCTCAAAGTATTTTTTTAACTGTATAATGTGATAAAATAGAACACATCAAATAAAATTTACCATCTGTACCATTTTCAAGTACAAAGGTCAGAAACTGAGTAGTCTCACAGGTTTGTAAAGAGTTCTTTCTTAATGTCTAATTAGAAACTTGTAATACTGGGAGAGAAGGGATAATAAATGGGAAGGCAGGTGCAGTAAGAAGTACAATATATCACGACTGTAATGTCACCCAGCAAAGTCTCTTGAGAAAAGAGGAGTTAGGAAGTACTGGTTAGAACATTATGAAGTCCATCTTGACAGGTTCAGATAACGCCTTAGGATTTTACTGCTGTGAACAGACACCATGACCAAGGGAACTCTTATAAAGGACAGCATTTAACTGGGGCTGGCTTAATGGTTCAGAGGTTCACTCCATTATCATCATGGCAGAAACATGGCAGCATCCAGGCAGGCATGGCTCTAGAGGAACTGAGAAGTCTACATCTTGTTCCCAAGGCAGCCAGGAGCAGACTAACTTCCAGGCAACTAGGAGGAAGGTCTCTCAAAGCCTACCCTGACAGTGACGCACTTCCTCCAACATGGCTACACTGCCTAATAGTGCCACTCCCCGAGACAAGCATATTCAAGCCATCACAGAGAGCCAGGAAATGCATCTTACCAGACAGATGAAAATTAATAGAAATCTAAGAAAACTGTGTATCTATCAACCTGAATCAGTGATATAGCTGAGAAGAAACTTCTGCCAGTGTTTATCTTTAAGGACAGTGTGAGGCAACATGTCGGGTTAAAGAAATATGTAGAAGAGGGAAGATAAATCATTGTGATTGCAAAGGCAAGCATTCTAGACTGACTTAGCAAGGGCCACAAGATTTTGGAACATTGGCTTCTCCAATACCAGAATATTTGTAGAGAGAGGAAGCAGAAACCAGAAAGCTCTGTAATGTTGGATGTAAAAGCAGATGATTAAGATAACACTGCATATGTCTAATGTCACCCGAGCCTAAGGAGCTATCAAAAACTCATCCATTAAAATGCAGGGAAATCAAGGCAGAATGGGCATGCTGTATAAAGGTCTGTGCACTTGACACGGGCGATCTGTATCCTGACCACTCTTGTGCCTGCCGTTGTTGGAGAGAGCTTCAGAGATTTTGCTCAGGGGGAAGGATAGAGTAGGATTCCAGAAAGAGTAGCATGGGCAGCTGCTTTTGTTTGTTTGGGGGAAATGGGATTGTCTTCAGACTGTCCTCAGAGAATCTTATTCTCACAGTCTGCTTCACTCATTTGTCAACGGTGCAAGCTTTGATGCCGCTTTCTGTCCATGCGGTTTTCAGGCTATTTCTGCTCTGATTATTTTGGGTAGAGTTCACCTATCTCCTGCCCAGAGATTCTTCTCAGGCAAGATTGTAAAACATATATTTTTTCATTTTTTATTGGATATCTTATGTATTTACATTTTAAATGTTATCTCCTTTCCCTCCCTCTTCCATCCCTCCTCCCCCTCTCCCTGCTTCTATGAAGATGATCCCACCTCCTACTCCCACCCACCCACTCCCACTTTAACACCCTGGCATTTCCCTACACTGGGGAAACGTGCCTTCACAGGACCAAAGTCTTCTCTTCCTATTGATGCCAGACAATGCCATCCTCTGCTACATATGCCACTGGAGCCATGGGTTCCTCCATGTGTACTCTTTGGTTGGTGGTTTAGTACCCGGGAGCTCTGGGGGGTCTGATTGGTTAATTGTTGTTCTTCCTATGGGATTTCAAACCCCTTCAGCTACCTCAGTCCTTTCTCTAACTCCTCCATTCAGGTCCCCATGCTCAGTCTGATGGCTAGCTGCAAGCATCCTCATCTGTATCAGCAAGGCTCTGGCAGAGCCTCTCAGGAGACATCCATATCAGGCTCCTGTCAGCAAGCACTTCTTGGCTTCAACAATAGTGACTGGGTTTGGTGACTGCATATGGGATGGATCCCCAGGCAGGGCAGTCTCTGGATGACCTTTCCTTTAGTCCCTGCTCTACTCTTTGTCCCTGTATTTCCTCCCATAAAGCTGGAAAGAACCCAGATGTCCTACAGAGGAATGGATACAGAAAATGTGGTACATTTATACAATGGAGTACTACTCAGCTATTAAAAACAATGACTTCATGAAATTCTTAGACAACTGGATGGAACTAGTGTTGGTATTCTGTTTAAGCTCCACCCCCATGCTACCTGGCAGCAGCTTCACGTACACATGGCCGGCTGCCTTTCCTCTCTTCTACTCTTATCTCACTAAACCTTTCCACTTGGAACCATGTTTGAGTGTCTTCTGTCCAGGCACCGGCCGAGATTTAAATCCTAACAACTAGAAAATATCATCCTGAGTGAGGTAACCCAGTCACAAAAGAACACACATGGTATGCACTCACTGATCAGTGGATATTACCCCAAAAGTTTGGAATATCTGAGATACAATTCAAAGACCATATCAAGCTCAAGAAGGAAGACCAAAATGTGGGTGCTTCAGTCCTTCTTAGAAGGGGGAACAAGAAGGGGTTGGGGATTTAGCTCAGTGGTAGAGTGCTTGCCTAGCAAGTGCAAGGCCCTGGGTTTGGTCCCCAGCTTGGGGGGGGGTGGGGAAGAAGGGGGAACAAGATTGTAATGACTTGTGCATATGTTAGCTTTCCTAACATTGGCCAGATCAGGTACTTTTTAGCCAATCCCCTCTCATAACAACTTTGCAGGACAGTCAGTGTTGATAAAAACAACCCATTCCACAGACAACCATTCTCTACAGTAAGAGGACTTTCTATAGTTGAGGAAATAGAAGCATTCAGGTATACGTCTAATGTTTATTTTTAATAGTATAAGTAACAATGTTTTATTTAATTATCTTTTAAGGATGTCATGAAACTCTGAATGCTTGAAAGGCCCCGAAGATGGGTTTGACTCTTCTACCTCAACCATTGATTCAGCTGTGGATAAGAGCTGCATCACTGGAGTGAACTCTGTTGGAAAGAAAACTGAAAGCCCTAAAGTCAGGAGTGAATGAAAAGGGGGACTCCCTTAGGACAGCTGCTGGGATCATTTACTGCAGAAGAACAAAAGTCTGAAGTACAAAGCATGTGATGTTGCAAACGAATACCCACAGCTAAATAGAGGGCAGGAAAAAAAGCAAAGCCCAAAGAAAGGAGGCAAGGCAGACAGGAAGACGATCCAGGAGGAGCGGGATGTCAGTAGAATACATTTTAGAAAAGAGAATGTCATGCATCCAAAACTGCATGCAGTCTGGTATCCACAGTTACGGCCAATGGCAGTCAGGAACATTACATCATATTCACTTCCAAAGCAACACAATGTGTTACCTAATCCTGCTTCCCACAGTGTTATTGATCATGCTCAGTATATGACAATAGCAGTCATATCCTATGGCACAGAACTGCCATAGGAAAGCAAGGTTTGATGATAGCTGGAGGTGCGCCATTTCAACATAAGGAATATATCAGCTCAGTGGAATGAACCTGGCCTAATGATCTTGTGTGATGACTGCCAGTGTACTTCACATGTGTGCACAAGTGTCCCTTTCCTTTGGATGTTTGAATATATTTCTATTGTTTCGGTCTGAAGTCTTGCTCTCTTGTTTTCAATGTTTTCCCAGCATTAACAACGCTTGTCTTTTTTGTGTGCCATTTGCTTTCACACACACTAGTTTGTTGTTGTTGTTGTTTGTGCTATGATTTTGTCAATTCTGTTGGCCTCTTCTCCCATTTTTATGGTGTGTGAGAAGATGCCTACTCAGGGCTATAAATTAGGACAATGCTTCTATTAAGTATGGCTTCCCTCTCTTTACTACTTGTGGAAACTCACAGAACTGAATGTAGTCACATTTCCAAAGAAAAATAGTTAAAAATAACATGCATTTAATTTTTTTTTAATCTAGAGAATTATCACTCAAGCTGCAGATGCTCACATCACTGACAGTGTTGGTGGCTTGGTGGGAACTGGGGTGCTGGATGAAGCTAACATCTTACGGTCTCAGGCTTATCTTGTATTCTACCTTGCGTGACCTGCTTGTTGCCAGAAATATAATGTGAACCCTAGAAACACTTGGTAACCATCTCATTATTTTAATGTGCTTTGGATCTACATAATAAAATGTCTGATTTTCCTCCTTTCTTGTCTATTGAATTAACACTAATTGGCAGTCTCTGCAGAGCAGTTTGTTCTCTGTCTGCCTGCAGCCTCCAATTCTTTCTAGTTCTAGCCTCTCAGTGGACGGTCATCACGCCTGAAAAGCAGATATGGGCCCGCTTTTCTGGGGTGCAACTGCCTGCTCGTGTGGCTTTCCAAATACTGCCATAACAAAGTAATACAAAGTAGGTGGCTTTAAAAGAGAAATTTATCTTCTCCATCCTGGAGGGCAGAGTATCAAGATCCAAATGACATCTGGGGTGGTTCCTGGTAACGACTGTGAGGAAGACCCTCCATGTCTACCTCTTAGCTTGTGGTAGTTTGCTGGTAATCTTTGGCTGCCCTTCTTTTTTGAAGGATCTTCTTTTTTCTACCTTCATCTTTGTATGGCTCTGTGGTGTTCTCCTTGAGTACCCATGTATTCTATTTTCTTGGTTTTATAAAGATGTCAACAGTATTGGGTTAGGGTCCATCTTGATGACTGAACTTTAACCTGATAACCTCTGGGAAGACACTCACCCCAGATAAAACTACATAAATGATCCATTGGAGGTTGGGTTGTCCTATGAAACTTGAGGTTGGAGTACACAGTTTGAAACAGTGTCTTAGGGTTTTATCGCTGTGAAGAGACACTGTGACAGCAGCAACTCTTATAAAAGAAGCATTTAATTGGGTCTGGCTTGCATTTTCAGAGGTCTAGTTCATTATTGTCATGGAGGGAAGCATGGCGGCACGCAGGCAGATGTGGTGCTGAGAGTTCTACATCCAGGTCAGCATGCAGCAGGAAGTGAACTAGCTTGAACTTGTGAGACCTCAAAGCCACCCTCTAGTGACACACCTCCTCCCACAAAACCACACCAATTCCAAAAAGGCCACACCTCCTTATGGTGCCACTCCCTCTGCCAATCATTCAAACACATTCGTGCATGGAGGCCATTTCTATTCAAACCACTACATATAGCAAGAACACAGAATTTCTCTATCCCACAGAGAGCGACATCCATGTAAAGCGTTTTCTTTAGTTTTGACTTTTTAATTTGGACCTTATCTTTCTTCATTTCTCTTGTTTAACGCTCTAGGACCATATTCTAGGAATTCATTTTCTTTCAACTCTATCTCCATCAGCATATTTATATTCTTATCGCTGGATCTTAAAACTTGTGGCACTTGTTTTTACTGCCTTATTCATAATTACTAACATTCTTAAAAAGTGGTTATCACTCATGGAAGAAGAGTACCCTGGTTCTAGGGTGAAGAAAACGATGTTCAGATCCTGCAGGCCTTGTACTAGGGAAGGAACTTAACTCTGCCGGTGGCTTCCTTGTTTACAGTACATATTTCAGAACGTCCTTTTTTCATGTTCTCTCTGTCTGGTTCATCCTGCACTGTTCTTGAAGAAGGAAGAAAGGGGTGCTAAGAAACTACATTGCATTTTTGTGCAATGGGGAGACATATACAGAAACAATGTGAGACTGGTTTGCATTGCCTCTAAATGTACGTTTTGTTTGAACTACATTTACATTATTAAATCATGAAAGAGAAGCACCTGTGCTTTTAAGTGTGTGTCCCACATGTGGCTTTCATTCATCATACATGCCGAGACTGGGAAAAAAAAAAAAAAAACATGAAAGGGATTCTTTCAGAGCCAATGGTGGTGGCTGCTACGAGGAGAGAAAGGATCATTTATGTTTAGCCTACATCTCTCATATTCAAGTTTAAATTAGATATTTTGTGCCCATCTTCAGACAGGACAGAGCTAATTTTGTGACTTGTGATCAAATTTTATTGGCTGGCTTTACACTCAAGAAACATTGTGAATTAGTGAGCATATGTTTTCCCACCACATTCAAACTACTAATGTTCAATTTCTTACTTGAGCATCAGCACTGGGAGGAGTGATTTGAGATTTAGAATGGGGCAAAGACTAAGAAGTTACTGTCGTGTTGGCAAATCACTTTGGACTTCTCTTCCTTTGTGTGTGGATGATACTGTTCATGCTACCTCAGTGGCTGCCAATGGTATTTTTGTCAGCTTCTAGAGACATTGCCTTCCTGAAGAATGACACCGTGATTCTCATACTCATATAAAATAAACACAGGGCAAAGAATTTTATTTAAGACATTAATTAGGAAGAAAACTGGTAAGACATTACAATTAGTTCCAAGGATGATTGAAACAGCACAGTCATCCAAGCGATACATGCAAGTTTAATGACACAAGCAAAAGCATCCAGTATCTGTAGGTGATATATCGTATTAAACAATCATTAGTCTCCTTCTGAATAAGACTCACATGTGTTCCTGTAAGCATTCTATAACTTGCAGACTATGAGAGGGACACAAACTGTGAAAGGAGCACAAGTTTTCGAATGGTATCAGCGGCTAGAAGGTAATCAATAGTTTTAGGGTTCTGTGCAACTCAAAAACAAACCCTCAACATTTTCTGATGTAAAGCTCCACATTAAATGCAAGATCTTTCATGGCATCTCAAATTCAAAAGCGCACACACACACACAGACACACACACACACACACACACACACACACACACACGGAGGGAGAGAGAGAGAGAGAGAGAGAGAGAGAGAGAGAGATCAGTATTTCTCCAGATGGCATTTTATTGGAATTGGCCAAGCTGCCTTTTGATCCATTCTTTTGCATTAGTCACTAAACCAGATAGTTTCTTAATTTTCTACATTAGCAACAAAGTAGTGGATTTCATTACATCATTTGTGAGTATATGTGCTACTATAGTTTGGAAAACTCTAGATGATTTCTGTAGTAATGGCATGGCTTTGAGTTTAGTTCTTCTCCTTCAGTAACTCTCTTTTCTCTTCTTTTGCCTTTGAATTGAACTACTGACCCTAAACACCCCCACCACCACTCTCATGTTCTCAGTTATCAAAAATGAAAAGTATCTTTTCTATATCCTTACATATCCTTAGAAATTTGTAATTCTAAAACTATCACTTCTGGCTTTTTCTAGTTCTGGATTTCATACAGTAGTTGCAAGTTACTTGAAAAAGTATTTCCCCCTCCACACAATTCACACCAAAATAGTTTTAGAGTATTCTTGACAATACGACAATGTACAAACACATCAGTTGAATTTTAGGATGGAACCAACTTTATCATTAATATATTCAGTTAATTTTCTTAGTTTTGAAAAACAAGGCCATATTTTTAAAATTGCCTCTGGGCATATGTACCAAAATATCTCTACAAACTCTGGAATCATGATTTCTTATTCTTTTTATTTCTAGTGATAGGGGCTATAAAGTGTTTGTTACTTTAAAATTATGAAGGCCTCCCTTCATGTATAGAACACTGTCTCCATGAGCTTCATCCACCATGGCCTAACGTCTTTTTCCATTCTATTTGTGTGCCTCACACTATCCTTGAATCAGCACTGGTCCTGGCAACCACTAACCTTAGTGGACATAATAGATTTCTTAGCATCAAGGTCCCATGATACTTATTCCTAGTTATGATCCAGTGTCTTGTTGTCCCTGATCCTTGGCATGAGATTTAGTTCCTTAATTTATTTCCTGATTCCTGATTCTTGCTCCTCCTCCATTCATGGCCTTGACCTACAGCATCTGTGTGTTCGGCTCCCTGCTTAAAGCTGAGGTATCTTCCCCTTTTTCTATTCTTTCTGCTCCTGTGTTCTTCCAATGGTCCTTTTCTGTTTTCTCCTGCCTTTTTGTTGGCCAAAGTCATGACTGTACTTAGTTGAATAATCACAAGAATTTAAAAGTCCAGAACATGGAAATAAATTTCAACATATCTCAGCAATTCTAAAAGTTGTTTCTTTTAATCCGAAACTATCTTTTTTTCTTATTCTGTCTTATAGGCTCTCACAATGAAATGGGGGGGGCACTTTTGTAAGAGGCCAACATTTCTTTAAAATAAATCCTATCTATCTATCTATCTATCTATCTATCTATCTATCTATCTATCTATCTATCATTTATCATTATTTGATATGCAGCATATGTGCCTGAGTGTATATAACCTATACATTCAGGAGCCCGAGGAGACCAGTATTTCCATAAGCATCATTAGCTGCAACTTTACCAAACCTGTATCAGTTGCTTGTCTTCTTGACATGAAAAAGTGATCTGACAAAACAACTTAAGATAGGAAGGGTTTATCTGTGCAGGGTAGAGCTCATCATGGGGAGGAAGTGCCAGAGTGCTTGCATCAGGAGACAGGAGACAAGAGCTGCCCTTCAGCATCCTTTTATCCTTTGTTGTCTGTCTAGGACTGGTGCACCCCACAGAATGAATTTAACTTAGACACACCCTTATAGACGTGCCTAGATGTTTGCCTCCATGATAATTCTAAATCCTATCCAGTTGACAATCAAGATTAGGCCTACTGGTTCTTCTGTTAGGCAAGTTCTCTGTTCTCTCCTATTTCTAATCCACCCCACCCCCTTTATGTTTTCTTTTTACTTGAGGGAGAATATAGACCAAGGACAATATGGCCAAGTAACTAGCCTTTGCTGAGTGGAGACTGCCTATAAGCTCTTATGCTAAATGTTTTTAAAAATAATTTTACTCAGCACAAAATTCCCCTGGAAGGTGTATTGTTACGAGCTTCATTTTCTAGGAGAAGAAATGCTGAGTTAGTTGCTAGGGTTACCCAGCCAGCATTTAAATCCAACCCTTTTGAGTCTATAGCTTACTAGGCAATGCATTCTGTCAGGGAAAAAAACATGTATAGCAAAGACTACCAAGATGGTCCTCGGGCTGCAAAGTTTTCAGCCTACCCATGATGCCAACCAAGTTTCATTCAGCAGAAACTGCACTTTGAATTTTGATGGTTGATATTTTCTCAGTCTGGCTCTACTCGGTATATTCTCTTCAGAGTATGGGATTCTCAGGGAGCTCCCAGTCAGTCCCAGGAAGGTATATATTCAACACTGTGCAGCGTCCTGTGTTGTAAGCTATGATATTTGGTTAAGGATTTTGAAAGCATCTTGGACTTGATATTTTTGGCTTTATTGATATGTCAGTCTATCAAGATATAACCCCATCAGAAGGTGAGGAACCTTGGAACATCTTTTCTAAATAGATAACGATATTGATTTATTTGCATTTTCAAACGTTTATATTCAGTCGTGGTAGAAATATTTGCAAGAAATCATTAGCCTGAGAGAAATCCAAGAAAAGCTGAAGCTTAGAGGCCATCAGCAGAGCACAGGTCAGCAGACAACTGGGTGGAGAGAGGATTTTAATCCCAGTTCTCAGGCAAGATGCTCTAGGGGCTTCAGTTTCCTCATGTGTTATATTAGACTGTTTCCCGAGCAGTCTCTCATACAACTTTTGCTTCCTGGGGTGTCTGCAATATCTGTAGACTGTGCAGTCAGTCTGCTGTTCAGCGAGCACGGTGATAGTGCTGCCACAGAATAGGCCTATTATGGTGAGGTTAATTATGCAAGTCAGTCTAAGTCACTTGTTTGTCTTGCCCTGTCTTGCTCTGTGTCAGGCAACTGCTGATGGAGTCACCTGAGAAACTGGCAAGTGTGGGCAGCAGTGTCTCTTCTCAGACCTGCTGTCACCAAAGTGGCAGGTCAAATCACCAGCTGGAAAGGTAAATGCAATCTACTGAGAGTCAGTGTCTCAGCATGAAAAGCCGTTTCAACTCAGACACACTGGTATGTGTGAAAAGGCAGGGAGGTTGACAAGGGTATCTGTAGAAGCTGCTATGTTTTAAGTAAAAACACAAAACTGTGAAACGGAACTCTGGAAATGAGCCACAAAGATTCCATGGAGCAAAGATCGAGGGCAGGAGGCCTGTCTGCTGGTGTTGTGTGCCATGAGCAGCTGAGAAACCATAGCACACAGCCATAAGAATAAGAATGTCAGGGCATGTGCTGTTTTGTCTGCTGAGTTCCTCTTCTTTCTCTTCCTCCTCCTCCCCCTCCTCTTCCTCCACCGTCCTCCTCTTCCTCCTTTCTCCACCTTCCTCTTCCTTCTCTTCTTCTGAGGTCATGAGCTATAGAGATTCCTACAAGATATGAATAAAGCTTGTTGCTGGGAAAATAAACCAATATGGAGGTAATAAAAACAAGAGAGAACCATGCAGAGGGCTACAGACACTGTTACACACGCAGCTTCAGCTATGCCCCAAACCAGAAAACACACATGTTCCAAATACATGACCAATAAACAGGCCTCCCCACTTTTAGTACAAGTCTATTGAGGTCCAATTTACATGTTGTAAAATTTGTTCTATTTACAGTGACTGGTGTCATGCATTTTGTCAGTGCATAAGGTTGTCCAAATACCATCACGATGCAGATATAGAGGTCTATCACCTCAGAAAATGCTCTTACTCCCTAGTTACTGATTTCCTTCTCTTCCCCACCCCAATATCCTTCTTCCCACCAACAGATCTGTTTTCCTGTCTCTGTAATTATGCCTTTTCCTGAATGTCATAAATGGAATCATATACAGCCTTTCTAAGTATTGTTTCACTCATTTAACTTAATATGAACTCTATCTATGCTGTCAGAAAGCATTAGTATTTCTTACTGCTTTCATTGCTAACTGTGCTGATATATCTATTACAGTTTGTTTATTCATTCGTGGTCTACAGGCCAGTGGGACTGCTCTAGGCTTTGTTAATGATGGAGAAATCCAAATTAAGCAATTGCATATACATTACTGAATGGATATATATTTTATTTCAGTCAAGAAATATCTAAAAGTAGAGCTGCTGGGCTACATAGTACCTTAATACATATGTGCACACATACACAATCTATGGCGCTGAGAATTGAACGCAGGGTCAGTTCCCACTTGCTAGGCGAGTCTTATACCACTAAGATGGACCCCTACTCGTTTATATTTTCATTTTTTAAATTCTAAGACAGGACATGGATAAAAATTTCAGGTTATAGTTGAACACACAACCCTCCTAGCTCAGCTTTCTGAGTAGCAGAGATTACAAGCATGGGAAACCACATTTAGCAGACAAATATATTTTAATAATATAAGAAACTTTTAAGCTACACTCCCAACTTACTGTACCACGTTGCTTCCCAGAAACAGTGCCCATTCCCATGACTTTGCTTTATTATTATTATATTTTTTCTGCTACTTTTAAACATTTGAATAATTCTGACATGTGCTTGGTGGTTTGAGTTCAATAAAAAAATGTTTCTAAGCACCATTTTATATACTTATTAGACAATCATCAATTTTTAGTGAACTATCTGATCAAATCTTCTCCTTGTTCTGTTTTCTTATTTCCTTGTGAGATTATTTCATTATTGTGAATACCTGTCCCTTCTCAAGTTCATGTTTTGCAAATATTTACTTCCAGGGAGTTGCTTGTCTTTTGGTTTTCTTAGCAGTGTCTCGCAAAGAGAAGTCTTTAATTTTGAAGTCAAATTTAGCCTGTGTTATCTTATGATTCATGCCTTCTAGTGCCTTCTACCTAAACATGTTTATCGCTCATTTGTTTCTCATCTACATTATACTTTCAGATGCAGAAATGGAGTCAGTTTGGGGCTAATGCTTATAATCAGTGTTTCCTGTTCAAAGATGATTTAAATAGCGTTGTGTCACTGGCAACCAGAGCTGTGACTAATATAGTATGGATTTTTCACAAACATCAAATGAAAAACATTTTAAGATAGAACTTGTCTAGTGCAGATCTATTTCCAGATAGGATGTCGATTTTCTCCTGATTTAATTCCAAAGAAAATCCTGAGATTTATGTGTTTCAACTGGGCAAAGCGAATTTTAACTGGAAGATAAATGGGAAAGAATGACAACGAATCACTTAAAATTATTAGGAATAAAGGAAGTTTGACCCTAAGACTAAAACATGGAATATTCTGCGATAATTAAGTTAATGTGATGTCGGGGTCAGTAGGAAATGGTGCAGACTTGGTTCGTATCAGTATGCATAAAAGAAGAGCAGTCCAATGGACAATGGTGCTGGCAGAATTCATTTACGTGTAAGTTAAATTGCTTCCTGGCCTCACAGCAATATTCTAGGTGAATTAGATTGAAATTTGAAAAATGCAAACATTTACAGGAAGAGAGTCTGACATGGAAATTCTGAGCTGGTGCCTCCTTTGTCTTTTCTCGAACCAAATTTGGTCTTTAGGGTCTCCAGCAGAACTGTGTGGTTGCCTATGCAGTTTGCCTCTTAATTCATCACACCCAACTCACAAAATACAGATTATTTTAGTTTCAGCTAAAGCCAGAATTATTCTGATGGGTTGGGTTTTTGTTTGTTCTGTTGTTCTTTGTTTTGGGGATTGGATCTCATGCGTCTCATGATGGTCTTAAACTGTGACCTTGAACCTCTGGTCATCCTACTGATAACTCTCCTGTGCTGTTATGACAGAAGTGTCCCATTAGGCACTCTACACGGTTTTGTGCTCGCTAGTACTCTACCAATTAGACTATATTTCTAGCCCCTGTATCATTTTTCTTTGGGGTGTGTGTGTGTGTGTGTGTGTGTGTGTGTTCGTGTGTCTGTAGGAATGTGTGTATGTGCATTTGTAGGGCTACAGAAGCCAAAGTCAACCTTTAGTGTTAGTCCTCAAGTATCTTTCCTTTCCTTTCCTTTCTTCCCTTGTGTCAGGTCTTCAATTGGCCTGGAGCTCACCAAGCAAAGTAGCTTGACCAGCAGAGAGCTCATTGACCATTTCTGCCTCCCCAGTGCTGGGCTTATAGGCACACACAACCACAGCCTACATTGTTTTGTCCTTAAAACAAACAAGCAAATAACAAAAAACCAAGCCAAACCAAAACAACAACAACAAAAACCAGGGGTAATAGGGATTGACTGAGCCATCTCTCCAAGCTCCCAGAAGCTATTCTGATGCACAATTTATCATTGTTATTTTTATTGTCTACTCCTCGGAAGCCTTTCTTATTCAGGCAAAATTTGTGAAAACATTTTCTTTCACCAAATTAAACATGATTCGAACTTACCCCAGAGGGAGCATTTTATAATGAACTCTGAGGGTGTGGGTCAGACAGGTAGAGGGCCTGATTGGTCACAGTGCTTCTTGTGAGGTGAGGCCACTTTCCATTTCTCTAGAGATCCTCCAGCCTGGGGCATTAGTGTTTACCTTGATTTAATGGCTCATCAGAAGCATGACATCCACAGCAGCCATGCTGCAGCGGGATTAAATGAAGCATGACCATCTCTTCAAGAGAAACTTAAACCTGAAGCCATTAGGCCTGGAGGGGGAGCGGTAGAAATGCAAAGAGAACAAAAATCTATGAGTCTAGCAGAATCAGAATGAGAATGAGCATTCTAGCCACCTGGCCCAGAAGCAGAATTCCAGGTAGGAGTAATCTCATTCACAAGAAATCCAGGATCTATGCTTAAGAAGGGTGTCTGCTGGGACTCACAGGGGATCAGTCCTAGGAGTTGAGAGGCTCAGCTACTTCTGGACAACTTCATCTCAACAACGAGACATGCAAGTGACCTTGAGCTGAAGGGATGGACAAGCTTTGTCTATTAAGGGGGAAGAAAAGAGATTATTTTCAGAGTCGGGAAACTGAATCCAAAGACTTGCCAGGACAAATTTTGCCAGACTAGCACATTCTTTCTCATAGAAGGAAGCATAAGAGAGGTAAAGTAGGCCAGGGGGAGGGCTGGGCTGCCTGGAGTTCTGCCTCTGGCAGGGGGAGACTAAAAGGCTTTGGGAACTCAACATTATGGGTCCTTCCTGTCTCTGACCCCAAGTCTTCTAGATTTCCCCACAAGCCATTCTGATTATTTATATATAATATATATTTATTTTATATATTATTATATTTTTATTAATCATTCTATTTGTTTATATCTTAAATGATATCCTAATTTTCAGTTACCTCTCCACAAGCCCCCTCATCCCACAACCTCCCTCTCCTTCCTCCCCTTTGCTTCTGTGAGGGTGCTCTCCTGCTCTCCCACTGCATTGACTCCAGCATCCCCCTATGCTTGGGCATCAAAGCTCTAGACTACCAACCATTCTGTTTTTCATGGAAGTGTTTCAGTGTACCTTGGCTACTTTTAATGTCTTTAGCTGATATGACTTCTGTGAGATGACATGACCTTTAAATTTACTTCACCCTAACTATAGTGGAAAATAAGCATCTCTGTACACAGAACGCCTGGATTACAGGATTGGCTACATGTTGGACTCTTGAAGTCTTTTGAGTTTATCCATAACTTCATGTTCATCCGTGTAATTTCTCATGTTGTTATAGCTTCTCATGTTGTCATAACTCCTGTTCCATAGGAATTACTGTTTGGGGGGCTTGGGAGATAGGTCAGTTGGTAATTACTATGTAAGCAGAAGATCTGAGTTTTTATCACCAGAACCCATAAAAAATAAATGTCCGGTATGGTGGATACACTTGCAACCCTAGTGCTGGAGAACCAGAACTAGGCAGATTTCTATCTAGCCAGCCCACTTAGTTGGTGAGCCTCACTTAAGCCTGAATACACAAACAAGCACACACCAAATAAATCTGAGATACAATAACAACAACAAAACAAAACCAAACCAAAGTGAACCACATCTGAGTTATCACAGTCAAAGTTGTCCTGGCCTTCACGAATATGTACAAACATAAAGGCAATGTCCTGTACAGGAACAATACTCAATACCTGTGTACATGCATGAATACATACATACATACATACATACATACATACATACATACACATACAAAAAGTAATTATATTACTCATTTCTTCCTCATTCTTCTTTTCTGGTGGATTTTATTTCTGTCTTCTCTTTCTTGCTTAGTTCCATGAAGGAGAATACATACACACATCTATATCATTTGGGGTATGCCCTTCTTAAGCCATATCACATCCCTTCTGTTTCACTCTATACCTAGCTTTGTAAAAGGCAATGAATGAATGACCTTCAAAAAGAGCATGGACTTTCAAGTTAGACAGTCTCGGGTTAAAGTCTTCTGAATCTCATTTACTGAGTGTAAGGTTCTTTTCAGCTTGATCCTGATTAGTCATGGTAAAGATTAGATGATAAGTATGAATCTTAACATAATACATTACAATATATATTTATTTTATTTATATGTAATAAATTAATATAATATAATTAATATAATTATGTTTTCTGGTTGTTATGTTGTATTTTGTGTATGAGACAGTCCTACTATGTAATCCAGATTAGACTGAAAGTTTGCAATCCTCCTCAGTACCCCCCAAACTGGGATTCTAGGCACTGGCTTCCTAACCTTTTAAACGAAATCAGTGAATGTCTTAAGAGTTTAAACCATTTCTATTCTGTACTTTTATAACAAACTTACATTGTCAGGTGAGTTCTGTTAGGCCACTTAGAACTGACTTGTTAACTAGCAGGAAGATGGTAGTCATCAACCGATGGTAAGAGACAATATATCATTTCCCATTATACCTTGCAGCAGTAGACTTCAGGAATCTTCATTAGAGTGACCTCATGGTCACTGATGGCTGGTTGTCTTAGTCACTGTTCTATTGCTCTGGGGAGACACAGTGGCCAAGGCAACTCTTATAAAGAAAAGCATTTAATTTGAGGCCTGATTACATTTTCAGAAGCTTAGTTCATTACCATGACAGGTAGCGTGGCAGTAGGGAACATGGAGGTAGACAGGTATGGTGCTAGAGAAGTATCTAAAAGCTGGGCTTTTGAAGCCCAAAGCCCACACAAAGTGACATTCTTCCTCCAGCAGGTCCACACTTCCTAATCCTACTGACCATTTCAAATAGTGTCACTCCCTGGTGACTGAGCATTCAAATATATCAACCTAAGGGGACTATTATTTAAAATACCACAATTGTCAAATCTGGGCTAATACTTGCTATCAAAATGTTTTGCCTCTAAGACTGTATGTAGTGAAATTGTTCCCAGAAACTTATTTAAAAGCCTTGGCCATCCTGTGTAAAGCTCTTGAACAAGAATTTCACCTTATCATTTTACTCTTTGAACTAATGTTTCTGGGACTTTTTTTGTTCTCACCTCACCTAGTCATTGAACATAAGCTACTTTAGAAAAGACATTGCCTTGGGAGAGGCAATTCTTGTTATCTAAGAGGAACCCTAAAAGAGTTGAGGGTATCTGGTAACTTCATTTTCACAGATGGGTGGCAAATCATTTTCTGAAAGGTCCTGGGTAGCTTCCTTTCTTGTCCGCAATATTAAGATGTGGTCTGCAAAGTAGATTTTAGTGTTTTCTATGTTATTATTACTATGCCTTCAGTAAGCACCCTGGACAGGGTGCAGCATGCTTTTCTATGACTGTTAACTGAAGCTTGGTAGTATTTAGTGGTTTAGAATGGCAGTTATTGGGGTTGGGGATTTAGCTCCGTGGTAGAGCGCTTGCCTAGCAAGCGCAAGGCCCTGGGTTCGGTCCCCAGCTCCGAAAAAAAGAAAAGAAAAGAAAAAAAAAAAAAAAAGAATGGCAGTTATTTAGTTCTCATGATTATCTGTGTTGGCCAGGTTTAGTCAGGTGATTCTCCTAGTCTTGCCAGACTTTAATCACATGACTATTGTCATGCACCATCTCAGTATAGATAGAATCTATGAGCTTATTCTCAAGTCTAGGGTCTTCGTGTTGGTATTAACTGAATATCTCTCCAAGTAATTTCTCAAACAGTGCTTCATTGACTTGGCAATGACTTATTTCAAGTGGATAAATATGGAAGCTGTGTTTGAGACTTAAGACCTGACAACAAAATTTATGAACTGACAACAAATTTGTCAATGATTTGTCAAAGAAATTATAGGGCTACTCAGAGTTGGAAAATTGCTTAGTAGGAAGGACTGTTAAGTATTACGGTTCTGTTTTAACTTTGCAACAGTTTGTTCTCTATGTTCTAGATACTAAAGATACCAGTATCTACACATCCCACAGGATTACTCCAATAACGTCATGACCAATCTTAATGTACTAGCAGTAGAATCTGATTTTTTTCACAGTCATTAAAATTTTTTTTATTTGAGCCAAAAGGTACAGATGTTTGTCAAATAAACCTACAATATGGCCTTATCAAAAGTAATTGGGGAAAATAATCTCTGAAGATAATCTGGGTCATCTACAATGTGTTGCTTAATCTAAATATGGATAATGTGCACTGAAAGAGGCATTGCAGAATTTTTCTGGTTTCATTGCTATTGGAAGTCACAACCTATGAAAAGCCCAATGACATCATGGACCCTTTTCTAAGAAAATGGTCATTTGGTGAAGATTTCCGGATTTGGGAACTCATGGTTCTCTCAGTCTTCTGATATTATTGCTTGTCATCAAAGGCAGTGTTATGCTTCAAACTTCAGTATTTCTGGGTGGTATTGGCCAAGTAAAGAAGAGGAAAAAAAATCAATCTTTGACACAAACATGAAGAAGCTTCTAACACAAGTTAGTTTTAACAACATTTTGAGAACTATAGGGACTCATGAAACTTGAAATACAACTATTTGGTCTTTTGTATATACACCAAAGAGACTAAGATATCAAATGATTTTTCTCCCATTCTTCTGGTCCAAGTTCGTTTCACAAAAGACCAAAGATTTAGCCTTCACATCTGGCTGACTAATGGGGATGCTGGACTAGACGTGGTTTAGATAAAGCTCTGTTCCGTATGCAAATAAAAATGTAAGATTTTCTGAATAGTTTAGATGCACTTTTAGTATTTTAATTTGCTAATACCCCAAATTGCTAGTTAAGATGCGACATCAGTGATTGACATTTTCCGGAGGATCTCTTATCTCCTGTATATTTTATACATAGTCATTTATTCATAGTTGGAATCAGTGTGGCGGTCTGTTTCTATATGCAGAGCTATAATTTTTTCATGCATTCACAACATCCAAACACTTATTCTTTCATATAACCACAGATTTTACTGGGCTGCTGTGCCAGAATGTGCTTAGTTTTCATTGGTCGGCTTTAGGGTTGCTGTATATACTAGTACCTCATTTTTGCAATGATTGTTCTGAGCAAAATTTATTAAGAGAAAGCAGCATGAAAACTGATCTTTGAAGATATTGGGGCCTTAGATTGATGCATAATTAGTCCAAAGAAAATGAGTAATAAACAGCCCAAAATGTTGTCAAGGAGTAAACATAATATTCGGCATTACAAAGCACGATGTTATTAAATTCTCAGTTGGTGTCGCAGAAAATTCCAAGTCTCTTGAACTCTGTTGGAAATCCAATTTTGCTGGAGGAAGGGGATCTGATAAATTTTTGAGTAGCCGACTGTTTTGTTGTGGATAAAATAAGAGAATCACTGTAGGCAAACACCATTCTGAATTTTATTTTAACTAGAATGGAAAATTTATTATAAATGCAACAGTAAATGCCTGGTACTAAAGAAAAGGAAAATAAGGCCTATTCATGTGCCTCAGACTTCAAAAGCTGACTGATAAAAAAAAAGTTTCATCACTCTGAAAAAGAAATAGATGATGAAGGATGAGAAGTTCTATAAATATAATTCTGACTGTACAAAAAGTCTGAAAAGATCATAGAGAAAGGCAAAAGACATTCAAGGAAAATAATGGGGTTATAGCGCATTCGAAGCCTGGGCTTATAAATGATGTTTTACAAATGTTATAAAGAGAGACATATTATGAAACATGAATATAAAAACTGACAGGAATAGAAGAAAAGTACCATGAAGACTAAAGCATAAATGATGTGAATGATGTAAGGCTTTAGGGAGACAGAAAATAAGTGACTAACTATATTATATAAAAGAAGAAGTCACAGGTCAGTATCCAAGAGAGCTACAAGAAGCCTTTAAGATTTAAATATGTTATTCCAGTTTTTAACAGAAGATATGATGATGCCAGAAAGTACGAACTAGAACAACTGAAGAGTAATTTTTATCAGCATTTCAGACTAGACTTTATAATGTGAACCTTGAGAAAAAATATGACAATCACTAGGAATCAATATTCATCCACCAAGAAAGAGTAGAGCCTCATTCATATTATTCAAAACAGTGATTGGTAATTCAGGAAAGATAAATTAATTTAGGGTCTACTGATTTTGTTGAGCAGTTTCATAAATTTTCCCTTAATGTTATTTAGGATAAAATGACAAAAGACTGCACAGGCTTTTGAGTGAATTTCTAACTAGTTAAAAACTAGGTATTTAATACTTAGTGTGTGTGTGGGGGGCGGGGATCATTTTACTGAAAAGTTGTTCTGATGTCAGCATCATCCAGTTCAGAAATCATGTCAATGTCTAGAATGAAGGGCACTACCAGGTAGTGTACTATAAGAAACACAGGAGTTTTCACAATTTAGGTAGGGAGGTTTTTTTTTTTTTACCTAAATTTGAGACTTGGATATGCAAAAAGGTGACTCTATCTGGCAGAGCCACATCTGAAGTGTAAAGTTGACAAGGACTTGTAGAGCAGGTTGTGAGAAGCAATATTGACTCTGTCTATCGATGGCTAAATAAAGATGTCTGTATCCTGGTCCTCGGAACTTGTGCTTATTTTACCTAATACTGTAACGAATGTTGGAGATGTCATTGTGTTGAGGATATTGACAAGCACCCAGTGTCATCTCAAGGGTTGATCAGAAGGAGTACGGGAGACTTGGAGCAGTCGGGATGGTATGAAGACAGAAGCAGAGCTTCTACAGAGGCTTAGTCGTCCATAAGTTGCTCATGTTCTTATAAGCAGAGCCTCACCATGCTCCTCTAAGTGACTCCAATAATGCCATTGCTTCATCAAGCTGTGCTGGACCAGAGTAAACGCTTTGGGAACAGGACAGGATAAGAAAGTGGAGTGTCCTCAAGGGCAATGAGAACAAAGTTCAAGAATCGTATCCGTCCAGAATTGTTAAATCTTTAATACTTTAAGCTGCTGAGTGGCAATTTGTTAGAACATCAAATAAAAACCATCACATCTTTTGACATAAAACTAAGGGACTTGTGATGATGTTGAATTTGAATTTGCAATTTCTTTTCAGGAAGGAACAAGTGACAACTATTAACTGCTGTGGCCGAAATAACTGTCCTTCCCCCATATGGCTCACCATATACACATCCCGCAGTGTTTCGCTTCCCTTTGCTCCAGCCATGGTATCACCAACCCTTGTTCCAGTACTTGGCAGCCTTGGTGGTGTGCTGAAGTAGAAACACAGCCTTTTGAGGTTGGCTTTAGGGCTTTGTGTGCTCCAAATGCTGGAACTGGATATAGGTATTAGCGCTTTCCAGTCCAAATGTTTGGCTCTGAGGTTCTTTTCGTGGAGATAAATGTCCTCTGCTCTGGTGCACTATGTCCATCATGGGAATTTAATTTCTCCTTTAGGAAAATACATTCTCAGTTGAAAAAAGAAAACCAATCACACTGATTTCAGGAGATAACTGACTGGAAATATTCTATCAGTAAAAGGTGTGGGTGTTAGTCAATTGACTCCAGAAGGGAGGGATTAGGGAGCACTATCTTAGTGCCAATAATAAATCACCCACAAAACAGAGGTCATTCTTAATACTCCACATGAAGACATGGCAGTTGCCTCTATAAAGGTGGAAGGGGTTGTCTTGACTGGGCACCACCCACTTCAGTGAATATTTATATAGGTAGTAATTTGTAATTCATTAGAGAACAAAACCAAGTTTAACTAGCTCAGCCCAGATCTTTGAGTTAGAACCAGAGGGTGACATCTTCACAAAAGCTGGAAGTCATCACAAAGGCATGTTTTATAGCCAGTCACCAAACCAATGGGTAATGACTACCTGTGTTCTCATAAAGAACGAGATAATGCTCTTTTGTGAGCAAGGAGATAAGATTGTCATATTTTTACTAACACTATACTTTCCAGAATCTTCTGCACAGCAGATACTACCTATAAAGGACAATAAAACCACATCCCATTATAAAATAATTAATCTGGAAAACCCTGCAAAGCATAAAATCAAGATATAATGCAAGATGCATTTTGGTTGCTATAGAGACAATTGTACGACAGTAATAAATGACTTTTGGCAAAATGGTACACGTCTAGTCTAAGGTGAAGATTCATCAAAGTAAGATGATGGATGGTTGTGTCTAGGTTGGATGTGCCATTTAGAACCAGACCAACACTGATCATATAGGAGGACTTCATGAAACTGGACCATTATCACTTCCAGCACACAGAGGAGGGAGGCTCACAAGACCATAGCCCTCTAAGGATATATAAGGAGTAAGCAGTTGGTGGGGGGCAAAGTTGGCCATAAGTTGCCCTATAACCAATGCCTGACTATGCTCCTCTAAGCAAGTCCAATAACTCCATTTCTTTATCAAGCTGGACTTGATTGGAATCAGTTCTTTGGTCTGTCATTGTCCTCTCCATCTGGAGTAAGTAGAAACGACTCCTCAGGAAAAGCTAGACAACAGGGACTAATGTACAAAGAGGGGATTTTACCCCAATAAACAATCAGCTCAGGCAAAGGTTTGTACCAAGGAATAGAAAGGTAAGGATAGAAATTTCCCAAGTGATGGGATTCACTGATTAAGTTGGATATGAAAACTACCTGACCAGGGAACAGCACTGGTCCTGACCAGCATAAGTCCTAGCTCCCACCATAGCTGAGCACAGCTGAATCTATTCTGTTTCCATCAGCAGTCTTAGCTCTGCCCTAGTTAGGTTTCTATTATTAGCTGAGGGAATTATAAGAAACTATAGGGCAGTCACTTACTGTGCATCAAGACAAATGTCAAAGCCATTCTGCGGTGACAAACCTACTTGTTGTTACCAAGGAAAGATAGTCTCTAAAAGGCCTTTCAGAAGCCAAATGAGGGCTTGTTTTCTTCAGTCTTTCTGTTAGATGTATTTCTTTAGCACTTCAACAAGAAGTCATCAAATAGCTATGGAAAAAAATGAAACAACTAAATAATTCATAAATAACTCATTGGGAGGTTAATAGGAAGAAGAATAATCCTAGAATTTGAAAAGGAATTATTTCAGTGTCTTACAGTTGTGTCATGTGTCTCTGTGTTCTCACGTGTGATTGTTCAAATGCCAGTGACAACTGCCAATCTTGATGCTTATTCAGCTGAATACCTCTCTGACCTCTTGATCGTCAATCCTATTCACTTTTGGAGACTCAGATGATTTAGTTCTCACCTCTGAGGAGACAAGGATTTCCTGATTTTGGGCTGATTGTGCTCTATAGAATACTCTTAGGTCTTATAGAACATTTTTTCAGGGGTCTTCCAGGATGCTGCCTTTTAGAAAACCTTAAAGTATGCTGCAGCTTTCTTCTCTGTCCGACTGCATTGGCAATTGATTTTAATCATGGAATTAAGTAACTTGAAGGTAAATGCTTCTGTTTTTATGAATGCATCTGTAGTAAGTTCTGATGCATTTACACACACACCAATTTCCTGAGTGGGTTAAAATGAGTGTATATATGCATTTTCCACAAGTCAGAATCAATGCCTACAAGAACAAACTGCTTAGCATTGATTATGGTGGCTATTTATAGTGTCTGATCTTTATTATCAACTTGACTACATCAGAAATTAACTAAAACCCAAAAGTAGAAAGTATACCTGTGAAGGATATGGCTAAATGTAAAATAGGAAAATCTACTTCCAATCTAGATCTGGGAGGTAGAAAGACATGCCTTTAATTCAGACCTTTTTTTTTTTAATCCAGACCTTTTGAGGTAGAAAGATACACTTCTGGAAGTCTATATAAGGACATAGAAGATGGACACTTTTGTTCTTTGCCTGCTTGTTCTCATCTTGTAGCAAGTCCATTTCTTCATTGGTATTAGGGGCTGCTTCTTCTGGATTTCTGCATACAGTGAAGACTAGCTAAGACAACCAGCCTCATGGGCTGAACAACTTCTGGATTCTCAGACTTTATAGTCCTAGCCAGTCATTTTTGGATTAGCTCTAGAGAATTCTGACTAATACACTAGTCTTTATAGATACACTTTTACAGTTTAAAAACCTGTGCTTGAAGGTGGTTGTGAAGGCAGTGACTTAATTGCTGAATTCACAGATGCCCCCAGCAACAGTGTCTGATGCATGATGGGTACTCAAAAAGAATCATTAGCAAGTGAAAGTTAGCAGGCATAAGAAATAAAACCTTTCCCCCAAAATATCTATGAGGAATGATTGCAGTTATAATCTGCATGGCATTTTACAGTTCATAAAATAGGCTTATTCCATTTAATTCTCTCCTATCAGGGCTGTCACAATCACTTGCATTTGTAGATGAGGAATTCAAGTTGAGGGTGGCCCAGTGAAAATGGAAATCCCAATTCTATGATCAAAAGTTTTAAGGTCTTTCGATAATACTGACCTTTCTCGGTGTGTGACTTTATCTTAATTGCTGAGTTAAAATAAAGGGACCTCTTTTTTATAGGATTCATGTGACTTTGTTTCAAAATAAACATTTGAAATATTTGGCCAGAAATAATAAATTGGTATAGTACCCTTAATAACCTAAAATAAATGTGTCATAAGAAACTATGTCTGAGTTACAACTCTTTCTGTGAACAGAAGATCAATAGAAATGTGGATTCTAAGAGATTCCATTGGCAAAGAGTATGGATCTGTTTTTCTCTCTTATTAAAAATAGATCCTTTGCTCATACACTATATCCTGATTATAGTTTCCACTTCTTCTACTTCTCCCAGTTCCTTCCCACCTCCTCTCCCATCCAGATCCACTCCCTGTCTGTCTTTCACTAGAAAAGGCTTCTAAGAGATAACAACAAAATATAACACAATATAATAAGATAAAAAAATTAAAAATCCCATCAAGGGTGGACAAGGCAAACCAACAGATGTAAAGGAGCACGAGAAAGGTACAGGGGTCAGAGACTCACTGGCTCACAGACTCAGAATTTCAATAAAAATACTATGGGGTTGGGGATTTGGCTCAGTGGTAGAGCGCTCGCCTAGGAAGCGAAAGGCCCTGGGTTCAGTCCCCAGCTCCGAAAAAAAGAAATAAAAAAAAAAATACTAAACTGAGAGGTACAACATATACTCCGAGGGTCGGGTACAGACCCACGCAGGCCCTGTGCTTGATCCCTGGTCTCTCTGAGTTCCTAAGAGCTTTTCTCAGTTGATCTGGAACTGTAACTGGTTATCAGGAGGAATTCAAAGGAGTGTGGAGAGCCATACTCTAGAGAAACTCTAGACTATTACACATAAAGACTTAAAGGGATATTTTGAAGGTAGTACCGAAGACCAGGATGTAGGTACGTTATTTAAAGTTAAATACCAAATTGGCATGGGAATGTAGCATCCTACATATGTGCTGTTTTTATAAGCACAGACAATGTAAGATTTCCGTGAGGGAAGTCAAGGGAGGTTTGTACATGGGTCAAGAGAAACACTTGTGATGTCAGGCAGTGTCTTGTTCTCAGTAACATTAAAATGTCAATGTGTGAAAGAGACTTTCCAAGAAAAATCAGGGCTGTAACAGAGACCCCGATATGCTGCCCATACTAGGGAAATGGGGCATCTACCAAGGAAGGCTATAGACACTCAGTGGACAGGGATAAAGAGAAAGTGCTATTGAACACAGTCCTGCAAGGGGAGGGTTATACATGACTGTTGAAACTTAGATGATGATACCATGAGCTCGGGATGATGGACAAAGAATTGCAGGGCTGCATGTTTCTTTGTAGGGCTTTGAACATGCTATAATACATTTTTTTCTTGTTATACCCACTTTAGGCATTAAGGTTGATTTAAAAAATCCAAAGCAAGTGGAAGGAAGACAATAATGAAGGTGTTAATAGAATTCAATGAAATTGAAAATCAACAAACTTCAACCTCAGTTCTTTAGAAATACTAAGGAGAAAGTAACTGAGACAGGGTGAGGGACAGAGTAAGGGAATTTCATGGGAGACACCGAATGTACATATAAAAATGAACTACAGGGCTTAATATAGACAGATTCCTGCCAGTAAATACTTTATATTTTTTTCATTCTTCGAGAATACCATGATGCACTTTGAGTGTATTCACTCTCCACTTCACACAACTCAACCAGAGACTCCCCTAACCCATCCCCTCCCAAATGCATATCTTATTTAAAAAATACCCACTGGGCTCAATTAATGAGGCCCATATATTTATGGGTGCGGAGCCGTCCAATGGTGCATGGACAAGACACCAGGTACAGAAAATTGTAAAACTGAAATGAGTCGACAAATTCCATTAAAGACACTAATTATACATTTGAATTAATGAAGAAATGACTAAACTAATAAATTTCTATCAAATAAATATTATACTCTGTAACAATCTTGTAAAAAAAAAAACACAAGGTCTAATTGAAACACTGGTAAATTCTAATATACATCTAAAGAGATCAGTACCAATTCTGTAAGAATGATTTCAGAAAATATATGGTATACTTTTCTGATCCTATAATCATATTTTAAAAAACAAACTTATACATCACTATTTCTCATGATTATAGGTTTAGAATTTTAAACTTGAATAGTAGCAAATTGAACCAAATATTGTACAAAGTGTATAATATATAATGTTACATAATTTAACATTTGAAAAAAAATCAGTGTAATTCAAAAATCACACTCATACTGTTATTATAGAAAACCAATTAAATACTTTTAAAGCAAAAATACATGGACATATACTCTCTTTCCAAACTTTAAATTTTATTTTGTTTTGTGTTCATTTCATTTTTGTTTTATTGAAACAATGTCTGTTTTAGAACTTGCTCTGTATTCTAGGTTGGCTGTGAACTCATAAAGATCTGGCTGCCTCTGTCTAGAGTGCTGGGATCAAAGGCATGTATTACCATACATACCCTATTTAAACTTAAATATTTTAAAAGGAAGCATACAAAGTATATTCTACAAATTAAATGTGGCCTCACAAAATTCTCTCCTGGAAACATAAACCCTCAAAGAGACTAAATTTAGGCATGAGGTCTCCTAGTTATTATTTTGTATTATCTTTATTTTTTTTTATAGTCTAGTTGTTATTGCCCTCCCACAGTTCCTCATCCCATTCCTCTTCCCCTCTGGTCTCTAAGAAGTGTCCCTACCCAGGCCTTCCACTCCCTGGGGCCTCAAGTCTCTTGAAGATTAGGCACTCTTGGGCATATATATGCTATTGCACATATACCCAGAAGATGCCCCATCATGCTACAAGGGCACATGTTCTAATACTATTTCATAACAGCCTTATTTGTGTTATCAGAAGTTGTAAACAATTCAGATGTCCCACAACAGAAGAATGGATAACAGAAAATGGGGTTCATTTACGCAATGGAGTACTACTCAGCTATAAAGAACAAGAACATCATGAGTTTTGCAGGCAAATGGAAGGAACTAGAAACTATCATCCTGACCCAAAAGGACATGCATGGTATGTACTTACTAATAAGTGGATATTAGTAAAAAAAAAAAAAAAGTACAGAATACCCAAGATACAGTCCACAGAACTCAAGAAGATTAACAAGCAGAAGGACTCAAGTCAGGATGCTTCAATCCCACTTAGGAGGGAGAAGAAAGTCTCAATCACAAGAAAGGCACAATCACAAGGGCACAGAGGGAGGGAGGGGCCTTGGGTGGGAGAGGGGACGGGGAGGGAAAAGGGAACATGATCAGGCATGAGGTGGGGCCAGAAGAGAAGAAGTCCTGAGGGCCAGCAGAATGAATGGAAATTTGCGACCTCTGGGGTGGGTAGATGGGAGGCGTGTGTGTGTGTGGGGCCCTCTAGAAAGTACCAGAGACTTGGGAAGTAAGAGATTCTCAGGACTCAAAGGAAGGGACCTTAGACGAAATGCCCAACAGTGGGGAGAGGGAACTTGTAAAGTCCACCTCCAGTAGAAAGACATCAAGTGCAGGGATGGGGTTGTCATCCCACAGTCAAAAACTCTGACTCAGAATTATTCCTGTTTAAAAAGTCTCCTAATTATTAATAAAAGAAGTTAGAAGGTTAAGCATTGTCTAATAGTGTTAGTGTGCTGACCTGAATATTATTCTTCTTCAATCCTTCCTTCTTCCCTCCCTCCCCTCCTTTTTCATTTCTCCCTCCTTCCCTTCTCTCCTCTCCTCCCCTCTAAAGATACATAAAAGAGTTATTTTTGTTTTGGTCTGTCTATCTATCTATCTATCTATCTATCTATCTATCTATCTACCTACCTACCTATCTATCTCATTGGTAGTATTAGGTAAAAAATGATAGCCCTTTCTTCCTGTAAGAGCTTGGGTACAATGTACTTCTCCTGGCATCTTGCAGAGGGCAGCCTTTCTGTACACATTCCTGTATTTTGTCTTTGTCTTTCCACTATCTTTTCAACAGTTTTTATAGACTAATGTCACATGTCCATAGTTCCTTGCTTTTAATATAGCACATATCATATTTGATAACGAAATCTAAGAGTATATTGCCATTACTTTCACAGTACCACAGCCTGACTGCTCACAGGGACTGTATCTTTTAAGTGACAACAATTTCAAAGGCTTTAACCCAGGTGTACTGGCTGGTTTTGTGGGTCAACTTGACACAAGCTGGAATTATCACGGAGAAAGGAGCCTCTCTTGAGGAAAAGGTCTCCATGAAATCCAGCTGTAAGGCATTTTCTCAATTAGTGATCAAGGGAAGAGGGCCCAGCCCATTGTGGGTGGTACCATTCCTGGGTTGGTAGTCTTGGGTTCTATAGGAAAGCAAGTTGAGCAAGCCAGGGGAAGCAAGTCAGTAACATCCCTCCATGGCCTCTGCATCAGCTCTTGCCTCCAAGTTCCTGCCCTGTGTGAGTTCCTGCCCTGACTTCCCTTACTGACGAACAGCAGTGTGGTAGTGTAAGCTGAATAAACCCTTTCCTCCCCAACTTGCTTCTTGGTCATGATGTTTGTTCAGGAATACAAACCCTAAGACACCAGGTATCCTTAGCCACTTTGCCATATCTGCCATCTTCTGTTGCTCTGAAGTTTAAATATAGGGAAACTGAAGGAGCTCCAAGAAATGAGCCCGTGAGCTGGAGTTCTGGTTCTGGTTCTGGCCCTGGTTCTGGTTCTATGGTGACTCTTTGACCTTGGAAGTTTATTCAGTCTTCCTGACTAATTTTTTCTCCTATGGTACAGAGACGAAACCTGATGTGTTTCTCCAGAGAATATTTTAGGGATGAAATGAGACACTGTGAAAGTGACTTTGAAACTTGCAGGTTGACTGTATTTACCTTAGCAGTCTTAGAGACTGCACTTGCTTCTAGCCTAATACAGAGGATTTACAATGTCTCCTACTGTGGCCCAGTTTTATGCCCAGCACAGATAATGACTTCTGGAAAAGAGGTGTGCTTCAAATACACCCACATCCATTCATTTAAATGTAGTATATAAAACAACCAGTGAATGCCTCATTTCAACAAACAAGAAAAATTAGTTTAATCACTTTTTAAAGCTTGGCTGCTCCTAGAAAATTAATCAATATTGTTTTATTTCCAACATACCCAGGCACTTACGAAGGTTTTTTTTTTTTTTAATCTTGGAAGGCTTTCATTTAATGCAAACCAATCTCTCATCATTTGCCTGAAATAGGGCAACAACTTACACTAAAATAATGAGTAAAAGTTTAGCTACCCAAAGAGTGAACACAGTGAACATAAGGAGCTATCCTACCCCAATTTTATGCTTTCAAGTTGTCTTCCTTATCTCTTTATTGCTGTGATTAGGACCATGACCAAAGGCAAATCGGGAAGAAAGGCACTTATGTGGTGTTTATGTCCCAATCGCAGCCCATCATGGAGGGAAGTAGAGTGAAAAACCCAAACAGGGAGGGAACCTTGAAATAGAAACTGGAGCACAGGCCATGGAGGGATGCTTCTTACTGCCTTGCTTCCCATGGCTTGCTCATCCTGCTTTCTTCCACAGTCCAAGACCGGCGGCTGCCCAGAGATGACAGTACTCACAGGAGATAGGCCCGCCCACATCAATCATTAATCATAATCATTAATTCGCATGATAAAGCAGAATCTGCAAAAACCAACAAAGGAATTAAAAAATTCTTTTGAAAATCTAGATTATTTGTTAAATTTTTTATGTTTGTTTTTTTCAACACTTTTTGTCTCTCATGTGATTGTTTCTGCATGTGCAGTTTCTCGGGAATTTCTGATAACTTCATAAAATGTCTCAGCCTCTGACCAATTTTTCATGTTTGTATCAAAGCCCTCACTTTCTTTTCTCATTGTGGAGAAAAGGCACAAAAAACCGACACTGGCTATTTGTGGCTCTCTATCAACAAACACCAAATATCACGGCATTTAATTTAATTGTGAAGTGGTGGACTTTAAAGAGATAATTTGAATAATGCTTATTTTTTGCTCTAGAGAAAATGCCTCTTCATATCTTAGAAAACTTTGAATGCAGAGAAATGTGGAAAATATACCGCATATATGGACAGATATTTGAGAGTAACTGTCTGGTAAGTGGAGGAGTACATGGGAAGTACTCCCTCACCCCTCATGAGACAGTGTTTCTCTACATAATTCTGCCTGTTCTGGAACTTTCTCTATAGACCAGGCTGGCCTTGAACTCAGAGATCTACCTGTCTCTGTCTCCTGAGAGCTGAGACTAAAGTTGTGCAAGGACATGTGCACATAGCCACATGAACACAAGCATAACATACAAACACATACACACACACACACACACACACACACACATGCACATGCACACACACACCCTCATCCATGTACACAGACTCACATATATATGCACAAGCATACATACATGTAGTAGCTTTGCTGAGATTTATTGGTAATTTCTATACTATAAATCCAGCTTTTAGACCACAATTCAGTGGTCGTTTATATGTTCACAGAATTGTGTAATGGACATCACAGTCCAGTTTCAGAATACTTTGATTATTTCCCAAAGATACTGTATGCTCATCAGTAGCCATCATTCATCCTGTCTCCTTGGCCTCTAGCAATTGTTAGTCCTTGGATAGCCTATGGACTTGCCTTTGGACCTTTTTAGGTAAATAGTAACTAAGTATATATGATTATGGCGGATCCCAGCCCGCAGCAGCTCTCTGCTCCCAAACCCCGTGGGAGAGAGACCTCACCGCCTGGTCAGGTGGGCACTCCTGAGGCTGCAGAGTGGAGGAGACCACCAACACTGCCCACCCCTGCCCACATCCCTGGCCCAAGAGGAAACTGGATAAGGCCTCTGGGTTCCTGTAGGGGAGGGCCCAGGAGCGGCAGGACCCCTGCGCCTGAGACACCGCCGGAACCTGAAGGAAACAGACCAGATAAACAGTTCTCTGCACCCAAATCCAGTGGGAGGGAGAGCTAAATCTACAGAGAGGCAGACACGCCTGGGAAACCAGAAGAGACTGCACTCTGCGCACATCCAGACGCCAGAGGAAAACACCAAACGCCATCTGGAACCCTGGTGCACAGAGGCTCCTGGAAAGAGCGGCGCAGATCTTCTCGGTTGTTGCCGCCGTGGAGAGGACTTAGGCAGTACCCCACGAGCACACTTGAGCCTCGGAAACCTCAGGTAGGACCAACTTTTCCCCTGCAAGTGACCTGCCTGGAGAACTCAAGACACAGGCCCACAGGAACAGCTGAAGACCTGTAGAGAGGAAAAACTACACGCCCGAAAGCAGAACACTCTGTCCCCATAACTGGCTGAAAGAAAACAGGAAAACAGGTCTACAGCACTCCTGACACACAGGCTTATAGGACAGTCTAGCCACTGTCAGAAATAGCAGAACAAAGTAACACTAGAGATAATCTGATGGCGGGAGGCAAGCGCAGGAACCCAAGCAACAGAAACCAAGACTACATGGCATCATCGGAGCCCAATTCTCCCACCAAAATAAACATGGAATATCCAAACACACCAGAAAAGCAAGATCTAGTTTCAAAATCATATTTGATCATGATGCTGGAGGACTTCAAGAAAGACGTGAAGAACTCCCTTAGAGAACAAGTTGAAGCCTACAGAGAGGAATCGCAAAAATGCCTGAAAGAATTCCAGGAAAACACAATCAAACAGTTGAAGGAATTAAAAATGGAAATAGAAGCAATCAAGAAAGAACACATGGAAACAACCCTGGATATAGAAAATCAAAAGAAGAGACAAGGAGCTGTAGATAGAAGCCTCACCAACAGAATACAAGAGATGGAAGAGAGAATCTCGGGAGCAGAAGATTCCCTAGAAATTATTGACCCAACTGTCAAAGATAATGTAAAGCAGAAAAAGCTACTGGTCCAAAACATACAGGAAATCCAGGACTCAATGAGAAGATCAAACCTAAGGATAATAGGTATAGAAGAGAGTGAAGACTCCCAGCTCAAAGGACCAGTAAATATCTTCAACAAAATCATAGAAGAAAACTTCCCTAACCTAAAAAAAGAGATACCCATAGGCATACAAGAAGCCTACAGAACTCCAAATAGATTGGACCAGAAAAGAAACACCTCCCGTCACATAATAGTCAAAACACCAAACGCACAAAATAAAGAAAGAATATTAAAAGCAGTAAGGGAAAAAGGTCAAGTAACATATAAAGGCAGACCTATCAGAATCACACCAGACTTTTCGCCAGAAACTATGAAGGCCAGAAGATCCTGGACAGATGTCATACAGACCCTAAGAGAACACAAGTGCCAGCCCAGGTTACTGTATCCTGCAAAACTCTCAATCAACATAGATGGAGAAACCAAGATATTCCATGACAAAACCAAATTTACACAATATCTTTCTACAAATCCAGCACTACAAAGGATAATAAAGGGTAAAGCCCAACATAAGGAGGCAAGCTATACCCTAGAAGAAGCAAGAAACTAATCGTCTTGGCAACAAAACAAAGAGAAGAAAAGCACACAAACATGACCTCATATCCAAATATGAATATAACAGGAAGCAATAATCACTATTCCTTAATATCTCTCAATATCAATGGCCTCAACTCCCCAATAAAAAGACATAGATTAACAAACTGGATACGCAACGAGGACCCTGCATTCTGCTGCCTACAGGAAACACACCTCAGAGACAAAGACAGACACTACCTCAGAGTGAAAGGCTGCAAAACAACTTTCCAAGCAAATGGTCAGAAGAAGCAAGCTGGAGTAGACATTCTAATATCAAATAAAATCAATTTTCAATTAAAAGTCATCAAAAAAGATAAGGAAGGACACTTCATATTCATCAAAGGAAAAATCCACCAAATGAAGTCTCAATCCTAAATATCTATGCCCCAAATACAAGGGCACCTACATACGTAAAAGAAACCTTACTAAAGCTCAAAACACACATTGCACCTCACACAATAATAGTGGGAGATTTCAACACCCCACTCTCATCAATGGACAGATCATGGAAACAGAAATTACACAGAGACGTAGACAGACTAAGTCATGAGCCAAATGGACTTAACAGATCTTTATAGAACATTCTATCCTAAAGCAAAAGGATATACCTTCTTCTCAGCTCCTCATGGTACTTTCTCCAAAATTGACCATATAGTTGGTCAAAAAACGGGCCTCAACAGGTACAGAAAGATAGAAATAATCCCATGCGTGCTATCAGACCACCACGGCCTAAAACTGGTCTTCAATAACAATAAGGGAAGAATGCCCACATATACGTGGAAATTGAACAATGCTCTACTCAATGATAACCTAGTCAAGGAAGAAATAAAGAAAGAAATTAAAAACTTTTTAGAATTTAATGAAAATGAAGGTACAACATACCCAAACTTATGGGACACAATGAAAGCTGGGCTAAGAGGAAAACTCATAGCGCTGAGTGCCTGCAGAAAGAAACAGGAAAGAACATATGTCAGCAGCTTGACAGCACACCTAAAAGCTCTAGAGCAAAAAGAAGCAAATACACCCAGGAGGAGTAGAAGGCAGGAAATAATCAAACTCAGAGCTGAAATCAACCAAGTAGAAACAAAAAGGACCATAGAAAGAATCAACAGAACCAAAAGTTGGTTCTTTGAGAAAATCAACAAGATAGATAAACCCTTAGCCAGACTAATGAGAGGACCCAGAGAGTGTGTCCAAATTAACAAAATCAGAAATGAAAAGGGAGACATAACTACAGATTCAGAGGAAATTCAAAATATCATCAGATCTTACTATAAAAGCCTATATTCAACAAAACTTGAAAATCTACAGGAAATGGACAATTTCCTAGACAAATATCAGGTACCGAAGTTAAATCAGGAACAGATAAACCAGTTAAACAACCCCATAACTCCTAAGGAAATAGAAGCAGTCATTAAAGGTCTCCCAACCAAAAAGAGCCCAGGTCCAGATGGGTTTAGTGCAGAATTCTATCAAACCTTCATAGAAGACCTCATACCAATATTATCCAAACTATTCCACAAAATTGAAACAGATGGATCACTCCCGAATTCCTTCTACGAAGCCACAAGTACTCTTATACCTAAACCACACAAAGACCCAACAAAGAAAGAGAACTTCAGACCAATTTCCCTTATGAATATCGACGCAAAAATACTCAATAAAATTCTGGCAAACCGAATCCAAGAACACATCAAAACAATCATCCACCATGATCAAGTAGGCTTCATCCCAGGCATGCAGGGATGGTTTAATATACGGAAAACCATCAACGTAATCATTATATAAACAAACTGAAAGAACAAAACCACATGATCATTTCATTAGATGCTGAGAAAGCATTTGATAAAATTCAACACCCCTTCATGATAAAAGTCCTGGAAAGAATAGGAATTCAAGGCCCATACCTGAACATAGTAAAAGCCATATACAGCAAACCAGTTGCTAACATTAAACTAAATGGAGAGAAACTTGAAGCAATCCCACTAAAATCAGGGACTAGACAAGGCTGCCCACTCTCTCCCTACTTATTCAATATAGTTCTTGAAGTTCTAGCCAGAGCAATCAGACAACAAAAGGAGGTCAAGGGGATACAGATCGGAAAAGAAGAAGTCCAAATATCACTATTTGCAGATGATATGATAGTATATTTAAGTGATCCCAAAAGTTCCACCAGAGAACTACTAAAGCTGATAGACAACTTCAGCAAAGTGGCTGGGTATAAAATTAACTCAAATAAATCAGTTGCCTTCCTCTATACAAAAGAGAAACAAGCCGAGAAAGAAATTAGGGAAACGACACCCTTCATAATAGACCCAAATAATATAAAGTACCTCGGTGTGACTTTAACAAAGCAAGTAAAAGATCTGTACAATAAGAACTTCAAGACACTGAAGAAAGAAACTGAAGAAGACCTCAGAAGATGGAAAGATCTCCCATGCTCATGGATTGGCAGGATTAATATAATAAAAATGGCCATTTTACCAAAAGCGATCTACAGATTCAATGCAATCCCCATCAAAATACCAATCCAATTCTTCAAAGAGTTAGACAGAACAATTTGCAAATTCATCTGGAATAACAAAAAACCCAGGATAGCTAAAACTATCCTCAACAATAAAAGGACTTCAGGGGGAATCACTATCCCTGAACTCAAGCAGTATTACAGAGCAATAGTGATAAAAACTGCATGGTATTGGTACAGAGACAGACAGATAGATCAATGGAATAGAATTGAAGACCCAGAAATGAACCAACACACCTATGGTCACTTGATTTTTGACAAAGGAGCCAAAACCTTCCAATGGAAAAAAAGATAGCATTTTCAGCAAATGGTGCTGGTTCAACTGGAGGTCAACATGTAGAAGAATGCAGATTGATCCATCCTTATCACCCTGTACAAAGCTTAAGTCCAAGTGGATCAAGGACATCCACATCAAACCTGATACACTCAAACTAATAGAAGAAAAACTAGGGAAGCATCTGGAACACATGGGCACTGGAAAAAATTTCCTGAACAAAACACCAATGGCTTATGCTCTAAGATCAAGAATCGACAAATGGGATCTCATAAAACTGCATAGCTTCTGTAAGGCAAAGGACACCGTGGTTAGGACAAATCGGCAACCAACAGATTGGGAAAAGATCTTTACCAATCCTACAACAGATAGAGCCCTTATATCCAAAATATACAAAGAACTGAAGAAGTTAGACCGCAGGGACACAAATAACCCTATTAAAAAATGGGGTTCAGAGCTAAACAAAGAATTCACAGCTGAGGAATGCCGAATGGCTGAGAAACACCTAAAGAAATGTTCAACATCTTTAGTCATAAGGGAAATGCAAATCAAAACAACCCTGATATTTCACCTCACACCAGTGAGAATGGCTAAGATCAAAAACTCAGGTGACAGCAGATGCTGGCGAGGATGCGAAGAAAGAGGAACACTCCTCCATTGTTGGTGGGATTGCAGACTGGTACAACCATTCTGGAAATCAGTCTGGAGGTTCCTCAGAAAATTGGACATTGAACTGCCTGAGGATCCAGCTATACCTCTCTTGGGCATATACCCAAAAGATGCCCCAACATATAAGAAAGACACGTGCTCCACTATGTTCATCGCAGCCTTATTTATAATAGCCAGAAGCTGGAAAGAACCCAGATGCCCTTCAACAGAGGAATGGATACAGAAAATGTGGTACATCTACACAATGGAATATTACTCAGCTATCAAAAACAACGGCTTTATGAAATTCGTAGGCAAATGGTTGGAACTGGAAAATATCATCCTGAGTGAGCTAACCCAACCACAGAAAGACATACATGGTATGCACTCACTGATAAGTGGCTATTAGCCCAAATGCCTGAATTACCCTAGATGCCTAGAACAAATGAAACTCAAGACGGATGATCAAAATGTAAATGCTTCATTCCTTCTCTAAAAGGGGAACAAGAATACCCTTGGCAGGGAAGAGAGAGGCAAAGATTAAAACAGAGACTGAAGGAACTCCCATTCAGAGCCTGCCCCACATGTGGCCCATACATATACAGCCACCCAATTAGACAAGATGGATGAAGCAAAGAAGTGCAGAGCGACAGGAGCCGGATGTAGATCTCTCCTGAGAGACACAGCCAGAATACAGCAAATACAGAGGTGAATGCCAGCAGCAAACCACTGAACTGACTATAGGACCCCCGTTGAAGGAATCAGAGAAAGAACTGGAAGAGCTTGAAGGGGCTCAAGACCCCATATGTACAACAATGCCAAGCAACCAGAGCTTCCAGGGACTAAGCCACTACCTAAAGACTATACATGGACTGACCCTGGACTCTGACCTCATAGGTAGCAATGAATATCCTAGTAAGAGCACCAGTGGAAGGGGAAGCCCTGGGTCCTGCTAAGACTGAACCCCCAGTGAACTAGACTGTTGGGGGGAGGGCGGCAATGGGGGGAGGGTTGGGAGGGGAACACCCGTAAGGAAGGGGAGGGGGGAGGGGAATGTTTGCCCGGATACCAGGAAAGGGAATAACACTCGAAATGTATATAAGAAATACTCAAGTTAATAAAAAAATAAATAAATAAATAAATAAAAGAAAATCTGGCTTCTCCTGCATCTCTCTCTTTTGCCTGTAGACAATCACCTTTGCACTGGGTTCTTACGTGGCTTGTCCTCTATGCATGTGTTCTGAAACATTTTATAGAAATACTAGTTGTATTGGGTAAGGGCCTCCCTCTGACCTCAATTAAAGTTATTTATCAATTAAACTCTATTATCCCTTATTTCTGATATGCAATGTTGAAAATTAAGGCTTCAATGTATACATCTGGGAGCTTCATAATTCCATCCACATAAATAAGTCATATAAAAATTGGGTTGATATTTTAATTATAGATTTGTAGACAAACTGTATCCTGGGGAAAAGTCTCCTATCAATATGTGGATTTGTAAGCAATTTCTGGTTATTTTTCCTTTAAAGAAGAAAAATTTTTATTGTTGATAAAGTCCAATTTATTATTTTCCTTTCATCATTTACTATTTAGATGCCATATCTTCGGACTCATTGTCTAATTAAAACCAAAGATTTGCTCCTATATTGCCTTCTACGGGTACTTTTGGATTTTATATTAAATCTTTTGATTTGTCTTGAGTTGACTTTTACATATGGATGAGGTAGAGTTATGTAGCTATTTTTGGTGTGTAGAATTCCATTTATTTCATAATCATTCATTGTGGACTATTGTTTACTTAATAAATTATCTTAATGCCTACAGAAGATCATCTGACCATAAATATGGTTTTATTTTCAGAATATGAATTCTACCTCACTTATGGATATTCATTTGTGACTTCATTTTAATACTACCACCTTTATTATTACAGTATCATTGTAAGTTTTGCAATTGGGAAGTGTATCCTCCAATATTGTTCATTTTTCCAAATGAATGTTAGGATCATTTTTGTCCCTTTCTACATAAAATCAAATAAACTTTACTAAGTATTTGTTGAATCTGTTTGCCTATCTGTCTATCTATCCATCCAGCTAATTATCCATCCATCCAGTCAGCCATCCATCCAGCCATCTATCTATTATTTATCTGTCTGTCTGTCTGTCTGGCTGGCTATCCATCCATTCATGAACTTTCTATCATTTCTATCATCTATTATTTATCTACGTATTATCTATCACAATTATCTATCATCATCTATCATGTAATTATATTATTTAGCTTTTAGGTCCTTTCAATGATTTTGTACAGTTTTCATTGAACATGCCTTATATCACTGTTCAAAATATTCTTAAGTATTCCATTTTTTGACAGTATCATGAAGGATTGTTTTCAAAATTTGATTGCTAGGGATGTAACACTCAAAACCCTTATTAGTTCTAACAGTTGTTTTTTTAATGGCTTCCTTGGGGTTTTCTATATGTGAGATCATTTCATTTGATTATATAGATTTGATTTATATCTTTCTTTCCATTATAGAGGCATTGTTGTTTATTCTTGTTTGGTTTCCCAATAATAATTGGCTAAATAATCCAATTTAACACTGACTAGAAAGCATAAGACAAGTGTATAGCTTTATTCATGAAAGTGTATAGGCTTGCCTTATTTGTCAAAACATAGGAAGCCGCTCAGCATGATGTAGATCTGAGGATATTTCAGAGATGTCCTTTCTCAGACTGAGCATTTTTTCTTCTATGCAAATTTTATACAACATCATAAAAGGATGTTGAATCTTGTCATATACATAGTCTGTGTCTGTTGAGATGATTATATGTTTTAAACTTTTTATTCCATTAATATTGTTATGTTGAGTGATTTTCATGTTCTAGCAACCTTTCATTTTGTGGTATATAATCATACTTTTATATTTTGTTGGACTCAGTTTAATAATGTTCAAAAGAATGGCTTTTGCATTTCTGTTATGAGATATTGGTCTGTACTTTTGGCATCCTCATTTGGCTTTAGTGCTGGAATAGGACTTTTTCATAGACTTGAAAGATTTTATCAAGAGAATGATTCTAAAGACTGACTTGGTCAGTAGTAAAGTTTATTTGGTGTTTGTTTTTTGGTGTTTGTTTTGTTTTGTTTTTGCATTTCACACAAAAGAATGTTGTGCAAATAAAAAGAAGGTGTGAAACATGGAACCTGGAAAGTGGGTACGAAGCTAATGGAAGGGACCAAGTGGGAAATGATGAGGGTCAGAATGAGGTTTAGGCACAGACACTGAAGAAACATGTTAAATACAACATATTTTAATAAGTGTTATCTGCAGTTACTGTAGCTGCATAGGCCTTTGACTTCTTTCAGTTTCCTATTTGCTGGCACTACTGTCTCTCTATATCCTTAGCATCAGGAAAACTGTTCTCTTTGCTGGTTTTACAGCCTAGATTAGGTGAATTTTAGAGAAGTGGCTCTGTTTAAAAACCCAGGTGAAAAACAGAAGAAACAAGAAAAGAAAGACTACAGATGCATACACAAAACTGCCTCAGGATAGTCCCAGATAAGCACAGAACATGTTTCTAACCCCCAGTATTTAGTCACTGGGTAAGCAAGCCTGGCTTCATTCTGTCCTCAGGACCAAAACAGAAAGTATTTTTCCTTCAATCTGTGCCACTGTACCATGGTCCATGTTCGTATCAAACAGACTATCTGGAAAAATCAAGTCCTACAAGTACTTTATAAGTCATCCTTGGTAGAAATGATCACATGTTTATTAGAAGTTTCTCCTTAGGAAAATCGGTGGCATAGAAGCCCAAAGTTACTTTTCACTTCCTCAGACTGAGAGGTCTTTTGAGGAAGTCTGCATTCCAGCCTCAGATGTTTAGCGTCTTGAGTGAGACATGGGCTCTTTGTTTGTTTCCTGAAGAATATACATGAGGATTTAGTTTGTCTCAGTTTCCCCATTTTTCAACCAGGGATTCAAGTGGGAATGAGGAGTTATAGGAGGATACTTTGTAGGGCAAACAGGTTCATACACATAAAGCCTTTCAAGCCATGCTATACAAAGATTCTGCTGTATTAATATTTGCTATGGTTATATTATTCCTTCCCAATTAAACATAACCTTCACAGCTTGCTCTTGTGTGTGTCCATCTGGACTTACTCATTTCCTGCCTGACTTCAGTTCACATCTGCTGTAGGCCTTTAACATTTGTGAGGTTGACATTTGTGAGCTCAACCACTCTAAATCCACCCAAATATTCATGACTCACTGAGATTTGAAATTTTGTTCCAGCAAAATTTGTCTCACTTATCTTGAAAGACCGAGCCTGCAGAACTAAGTCAGTGAGTGGACGCTTTTCCACATCCTCTTTTCCTGAGCCATTGTTAGATCTTGTTCTATGCAGTGGTGATCTGAAGGCAACCCAGACGAGGAAGTCTATTGTACTATATGTTTGGCCATTGATTCATGCCCTCACTGCACTTCAGGATCTATGCTGTGCCTTTTTACTGTGACAGAATGTCGTTTCAGCTTTCACAACAACCACTCCAAAAGAAATGCCCTTGCACGGCTGAAAGCATTGGAACACTTGGAAAACACATACAATTCTGGACACGGTGGTGAATAATTTAGATGAGAAGAAAATTGGGGAGTGTAGTTAGAAGCCGATTGTCTGTGGAGGCGGGAAAATCTCATAAAAATAATGCTAAGGGCTTGGGTTGAATGAGGAACAACAGGATGTATGAGTAAGTTTTGCTGCTGTAAAGGGAAGTGTGACTCCCAGAGATATAGGGTAAAGAGAAGACAAAGGTTCCTGGCTCAGATTTTGAGAACAGCTTTAGAGTCACTGGAGCTCTCCAGCAATGGCGACGTTTAAGTGTTGGGGACATGGACAATATTCAAGCAATGGCTAGACAGTTGCTGGCCAAGAATTCATGACCACCTGGCCTTGCTCCTGGAGCTTCCTCTACTTGTACAGAGAAAGACCATTAGCTCTACGTCTTTATTAGCTCTGCACAAAGACTCCGGATAGCTCTCTGTCAGAGAGGAAGTACTGCCCCTAGGATTAGCTCTTCCTGCTTCATGTATCTTTCTATGTCATTTCTGATTTTCCTAGGGGCTTTGAACGGAGCTTTCATTTGATTGGCATTTACTCTTGGCTTTATCCCAGCATGTGACTTTCAGCAGTCTCTTGGGAATGGTTGACCTACCTAGTTTCTGGTTCAGTTCCTGACATCTCTGTAGTTTGGAACTGTTCATCTGTCCATCAATGGAAACACCGTTGTTAATGTAACGACTGACTAAAGGAGTATAATTTCTTTCCTTTTAACGGGCCTATCTTTTTTCCCTTTTAAACGAAGGACCAATGTGAAAGGATATGGGCTGGATTGTCTTTGTGGAGAGGTTTATATAATTGTAAGATGTAAAATTTTACATATTTGGAGAAAACAGACTTTTGATAAGGGTTAGAAAAAGAATATGATCACAGAAAATACAAAGAGATGAAGGAAAAAGTTCTCTCCCACCACAGATTGTATACCAGAGCTCCTGGTAACAAGGAAACACTCTTCTCTGTATCTACCTTTCCCATAGCAAGACTATCAAATGTGACTATGAATTACGGCTGCTCTTGTGAGTCTTGCTACTCCTGTTTTTGTCTTCTTCATTGTCTTGGCAAGCTGATCTGGAGAACAGAGTCCTCAGATAAATGCAATCACAGCTATCATCTGCCGAGTTCCCGGTCACCCTAGTAGAAATTGTTGCTTGATCACAGTAGTATATAAGGCATCTCTAAGCTTGGTAACCAGAAACCCTTTTTTTGTTTTTTTGTTTTTTTTTTTTTTTGGTTCTTTTTTTCAGAGCTGGGGACCAAACCCAGGGCCTTGCGCTTCCTAGGCAAGCGCTCTACCACTGAGCTAAATCCTCAACCCCAGAAACACTTTTATATATTTGGTTGTGAGCCTAGCCTTTAACGGCTGAGCCATCTCTCCAACCCCAGAAACACTTTTAAAGAATTGGCTAAACATTTCCCTTACCTACTCCTGGCTTCTTTATCATAAAGTCACAGAACTGTTTTTTTAAAAATTAGGCAAATTTCTTATATTTTTGGTTGTGAGCCTAGCCTTTAGTGCCTGAGCCATCTCTCCAGGCCCAAACTAATCTCAATAGGTTTATTATTTTATATTAAGTGTGCTTTTGAGGTCTAGGAAAATACAGTTGAGGTCTCATAAGAGAGAAAAGAGGTTGCAAAATAGATGGAGGGGAGAGATTTTGTTGTTGTTGTTGTCGTTGTTGTTGCTGTACTCAAACAAGGAGCGAGATTCTTGCATATGGAGTTCCATTAACAGGCTAAATGGATAGTCTTAAGACATTCAGAGACAACTGGGACTTCTAGTGTACAGAACTGGCATTGTAGACTGCCCCCACCCCTACCCTGCAATCTTTGTCTCTCCTTTTGCCTCGTTTTTGAGAATCTCTCAACATCTACTTCTCAAACTCCACTTATTTTTCTTTCTCTTCCCTCTCTACCTTGTCACCACGTGCATGCTTTTTTTTTTTAAATCTCTTGTCCATTCAGTTCCATGTCATACTACACCCTCTGCCTCAGTCTTCTCAGCGTGTTCACTGTCCTTCCTAGCCGTTTCCTCACAGTGCTGGGATTCTTTCCCATACACCTGTGCCCACACACTTCCTGCTTAACTTGGCACTCACTGCACCATTACTGGTCCTCCTTTGCTGGTGGTGACTCAGTGTGGCTTGTTCTGAAACACTGTGTTGGTGTCTACTTGGGTCTGTGTCATCTGAAACTGACATGTAAATAAAGCACCACCAAAAGTTGTCCCCGTGGAGAAGAAAATGCACAAAATAGTCTGGAGGAAGAGAATTATGTCACCTGACACTAAACTCAAGCCCAATGACTCTTGGCTCAATGACTCAGTGTTTATATTAAGCCTTAGAACATGTGGTCTTTTTAACTGAGATTCAAACTTTTTATATTAAACATCTCTGGGAAGATTTTAGATTTTGCTTTCTGAATGCTATCGTTTGTACCACTTCTGCATGACTTTCTACTTGATCCTGATGTTTATCTTCTAGCCTGAAGCTTTCTCTGTGAGAATCATTTTCTTTTCTGTTCTATCATATCAATTGTTTCATGGTTACATTGTATCACTTTCATGGTTTATTATACTTAATATTTACATCCATCACTTCCTCTTGAGAATCAGTTAAGATCAATTTTATTTTGGTCCAGGCTGAGAGGGTTGTAGAATAACAAAAGAACTGCCCTGTCTAAATATGCCATAGATTATAGCCATGCTGGCGAGCTCTGAAACAGCCCCTAAAGTGGTGGGAATATTAACGTCTCAGGTCCTGTCATGCAAAATTATATATACATAAAAAGAACTGTATGGTATGGAGTAGGAGAACTCGAAAAGCAAAGGCTACCTAGAACCCTTATTATGAGTATGTGTCTTGTTATTGTCTGGGGATCATGATCATCCTGATCCTACACAGAGGTAATTGCTGGGCTGTTACCTAGTCATATACACAGTGAGGTTCATACAGATTTTAGAGCTTGTTGCTTCGGCTATTTTCATCTACCAGGCTCCTTTCTCCCATGCTGACATCTGGCTACTACTATGAGAAGTTCAAGCGGTAGTATAGGAGACGTCACAGACTCATGTGTCTGCTGTGTAGCTATTAGAGCCATAGGAATCACTGTGACATATGCAACTACCCCGATTAGAAACTACCCCCAAACTAAGGCAAAATGATGTAATGTTAATGTGGATCAATAACTGTATAGATAGCATACAATGTATCAGCCAGGTAGAATGGAGTAATTGAAGTTTTATCGTTGTTTATATAAAAATACTCAGAATTTTGCATTTAAACTTTTCTGTTTTGTTTAAGGGTATATATTTACATATCATTTGAATAACATTTAGCCACAACCTACATGGTTTTATTTACATTCATTAATGTTAAAACATTTCCAAAAATTCTCATTTCCACTTTGAATATCTGCAGATGCACGGGGAAATGCTGTACCACTCTTGGGAGATGAACAGGAAGGCTTAGGGCAGTGGGAAACACTTTGAGAAAGGCTTTGACACCATGTGCTAACTATGGGTGTCAGTGCTGCACACTTTCTGCCAGCACGATTTAGCTCTTAGACATGATCGGATCTGACATTATAGATCCTGACATTTAGACTCAACACTGAGAAGTACAATTGTTATACTTCTGCCAAGGCACTCGTGGCAGTCATATGTACTGTAGGACTGAGGTGGAGAGCTCAGGCACATTGTTGATGCCCACAGCTGACCACAAAGAACCAGACAGACAGCCTCACTTGCACATTTCTTTCAGTCCTACTGCTATTATTCATTCTACAAAATGAGACAAATTGACCGCAATTGTGGTACCCACCTGGGTATCAGCAAAATCCCAGAATTTGTATTTGTTTCATAATGTAGCTATTTTCTGTACCTAGTACTTAGATTATATATAATTTCTCCTGATTCACACCATTACCACTTAAGTCAGTCAGGGAAAACCTGTTCATATACACAGACGTGGGGAAGTTCACATTGAATGTATTATCTTCTAGAGAAGGCTTGTGGTCTTTTGATTTCTCTCTCAGTACCTTTTCCCTTTGTTTCTTTCTGAAGTTGCCACTGCTCTGAAAGAGAGCAAAAGCCCAGCATTAGCATACCTATGGATATGCTAACAAATATTTATTCATATTATTCATTGTGCTAGTTGGGTTATTTGTTTTTGTCTTAGTTGGGAGTCCTCAGTTCTCTCAGTGATCTGTGAATTCATCCTAGCATTTTTCTTCCTCTGTGGCTTTGTTTTGGGATGCTCTTTGAAGCACGAACAAAATAGAGCCATTCATTATAATTATTTTTTAATTTCGTTCCAGTATAAAGCACAAGGGAGAAGAGAGACTGAGCAGTAGAGAAGAAATGATGCAGGGCCTATGACAAGTTAGGCTTGGGGGAGTCCTTAGAGGGCCAACGACGCAAGATAGCAACCTCAATCAACAGAGACAATTGCAGACATAGCTTGGTTGTGTCTTCTATCCCTTTTTAAGGTAAACAAAGCATCAGGTACATTGGGCATGCTTGGGTGAGTGTGAAGTTGGTGACAGAGTGGGCTGAAGAGGACACTGATAGATGGTGTTTTCTATATTGCTTTTTATGCTGTGAACAGTCTAATGGGCCATTGTGGGTCTGTTTGCTCACGGCTGTGCTGTTCTAGTGGGCTGACGTGGTATACATGCTTTATTGTTTTGGTAAACAAGAGACAAAATTAACAGGAATCCAGTGCTTTCACTTTGTAGTGTGTAAAGAAACAGTAAGGAGTGCTTAAACATAATATTGCCTTTGGGTGTGGTATGCTGCTAAAGTCTTCTGAATTTCAGATGTGCACAAAGGATGGCGATAATATTGCACTGTGAGAGAAAAGACTCTTCTATAGGTGGTAACATATGCTATAATGTCCTTCTGTATTGCTAGACCTCTGTGTCAATACTTCCTGGTTCTACATCATCCACCCCTCGTGATATAGGTATTGAACCATAAACCATCTGGTCATGGAACTAGGATTTAGAGGGACTGTCTTTGCTGACTCATTTCTCTCTTTTTAATGTTTTATCGTTTTAATGTTTGAGTCTCTCTTTCTGCCTAAACAGATATTTTCCAAGACCCCCCAGAACTCCCAGAGACTAAACCACCAACCAAAGAATATACTAGGAGTGACCCATGGCTCCAGCTGCATATGCATCAGGGGATGGCCTATCTGGCATCAGTGGGAGGGGAGGTCCCCTTGGTCCTGTGAAGGCTCAATGCTCTAGTAAGGGGTATGCTAGGGTGGTGAGGCAGGAGTGGGTGGGTGGGTGGGGAAGCACCCTCATAGAAGCAGGGGGGAGGAGAATTGGATAGGGTGTGTGTGGAGGGGAAACTGGGAAGGAGGACAACATGTGAAATGCAAACAAGTAAAATAACCAATAGTTTAAAAACAGACATTTCCCCCCAGGATCTAGTGAAGATAAAGATTATGTTATAAAATAAATAAAAAACTAGTAGTGGTTTCAAGTACAAGTTAACCAACCTTCTAGAACACCAAGTTATCCTTTCACAAACAATGTGGCTTAGAGAATTTGAAAGTTTCCATGGTACATATCTGATTTCATTGATTAACAAGGCTTACCACCAGAGGAGGAACTGGGTTTTTGTAGAGAGATATTTCAATCACTGGCTTAATGGAACTCCAGTTAGTAAATGTGGGCCAAGGGGGCCAAGTGCAAAGAACTCTCAGATCTCATTGTATTTGTTTTGCCAAGGAAAACCCTGCTTCCCAGATAGACTTTGGTAAGAGAAGCAGTAGTTAGCACAAATATCCATTCTGCCTATGCTATCTGCAGGTCATTTTTATCCCTGAACTCATTTAATCTAACCTTATTGGAGCCTGGAAAGTACTCTCTTTATTTTTCTGTCTGAGAGAAGCAAAAGAACTGTTTAATTTTACACACACACACACACACACACACACACACACACACACACACACACACATTCTTGGTTGTCAACTTGACTACATCTGGAATTAACTAAAATCTAAATATGCAAAGCACACCAATGAGAGACTTTTTTGCTAAATTTTAAATAGAAAGATACACTTATAATCGGGATCTTGAGGTGGGAGGATCTGCAGGACTTCTACTTTTTCAGGACACCAGTGTGTCTACCAAAAACCAATGCAGAAAATCAGACTCGTGGACTAAACAAATACTGGCCTCTTGGACTTCCTGTTCATAGCCAGCCACTGTTAGCTGGACCATAGGCTGTAAGACATTCTAAGAAATCCCCTTCCCACACACACATGCCCATGTACATGTACATGCACATTCATTCTGTAAATTCTGTTACTCTAGAGAACCCTGACTAATATGGCTCATGAGTATGATAGAAGGAGCATGGTTGAATTGAAATGATATACACACATGACCAACAATGAGGAGTTTAACCAGGCCTGGTGTTAAGTCCTGATTTTGGTACTTTTAAACAGTAAAACTTCAGGTCAAGTTCAATTAATTAATCTATCTGTACCTATAGATATGTAGGGTTGAAGAGATGGATCAGCAGTTAAGAGTATCTACTACTCTTGGAGAAGAGCTGAGTTCAGTTCACAGCACCTATGTCAGGGCACTCACAACTGCTTGTAACTAATCCAGTACTCTCTTCTGTTCTTTGGGCACTTCCACATATGCGACACTCATCTAAATCATACACATAAATAAAAATAATTATGAAATCACAAAAACATAGAACGATAGAATAGCAGAGCCTTACTTACATATGACCTTGTAGAGTGGTTTAAATGAGATGATAATGGAATGTACTAGACCCAGAGGAAGTTACTCAGTAAATATCAACACTTTTTAAAATGTTAACTTTTTGGTGTTACAATCATTTCTTTCAGGAAGCCCCCGTGTTGTGTGGCTTGCTCCTAGATGACTTGTTCTGATGAGAGTTTGGCAAGCTATGAGGGTGTGAAGGCGAAGAGATGTACATTGCTAAATAACACCCAGGTGCTAATGTAACCAGCAGCCTCTAAAGAGACCTGCATATATATCCCTCTCTTGGAGGAGGCTACATTTAAAAGGCCTGTTTTGCTCTGTTCTGTGAAGATGAATGTGCTGTTTTCTGCAGTCCTGGCTGGGTGCTTCCTGTTCCAAGGTTAGCTTAGCCCTACTTCCTGTCTCTGCCATTGTTTGATTCATAACTCAATATTAAGCACAGATGAGGGAGGAGGAGATGGGGGGCATTTCTTTCAGGTGACACGCAGTAACTGGGACCCTGGCTTTTCTAAAGAAGCATTAATTTGCCCTTGTCAGTCTAACCAAGCACAAATTTTACTTCCACCAAGGGTCATGCCATTCCGTTGGCATTTGGTGAATGTGCAGTAAAGGCTTTGTCATTTATCCACGGGTAGACTGCATACACAGTCCTTTGTGATTTATGTTTTTTCTTCTGTCTGTTGAAACTGGCCTGGTATCTATTAATAATAAGTGTACGGTTCTCGAGCGTGAGGCAAGAAAGTTATTAGTCACGAAACTACAATGCTCATATGTAAGTTTCTGTGTTTTTAGACGTCTACATTTATTGCCTCTCTTACCCTGGTTTTTATTTCTCCTTTCTGTCCATTGAGAGTGGAAATCAATGGGATATAAGAATTAGAAAGGGCCTGATATATTGCCTATTGTTTTGTAAGGAACATTTGTATGTGACTAAAATTTTGTGATCTGAGTATCATATGAGGATATTTTACAACTATGTGACCCTCAAAAGGTTAACATAAAAAGTCCGATAGTGAAAAAAATTATCCTCATACAAAGGTGTCTGGCAGAATTGTCTTTTTTTTTTTTTTTCCAAAGCTGGGGACCGAACCCAGGGCTTTGCGCTTGCTAGGCAAGCGCTCTACTACTGAGCTAAATCCCCAACCAGAATTGTCTTACTCTGTGGGTAAAGCTCCATTTTGATGGTTTTAGATTTGAAGAGTTGTCATTCCTTCTCCCAGTACAGCCGCATTGCATACTTCTTTTCTCAAGTCTTCTTGCTATGTCTTACTGGTTCTCTCCTTAAAACTTTGCAACATTTTTCTCTGTATATCTGCACAAGTAATATTATTTACCTCAAAAAATAAATGGTTTAAAACTATGGTTTCCGAAGCAAAAGCGAAGCACAATGACCAAAGCACAGTGAGAGAGAGCGAGTTCTATCTATCCATGTCACCTTTAGCTTCTAACAGACATCTACATCTGTCTGGAGAAACTGGAGTTCACACTGGGTAATCTTCTCCAGACCACTTGCTATTAGGTGACCATTTCTAAGACTGTCTTGGTCCTTCATGATCAGAGTACATCTTCAAAGTGCAAATTTCAAATTAACTTGCTATGCAATTGCTACAAGAGATGGTGGGGGTGACTGCATACCAACAAACCATCAATTATTTTAGACAGAAGAGAATAGTGCTTAAGTTGCAAATGCCATTGGAAGTAAATATAGCACTTTTCCTTATTATCCTCTTGGGCTGTTTCCACTTTGAACTCCACATGAAGGGAAGCAGAGGAGGACAACACTGGCTGACAGGCTGTACACGTCTGGTGCTTTGAGGGAAATGGTCTTCTGCTGTGACTATTGTCTCATAGTATCTATTTCATAGTCCCTTGGTTTAAACCACTGTCTTCAGCTTTCCTGTCACCTTTGCCAGGCCTTTTCTTCCTATATAGCTGTCTGGTACCCAGGCTACACTTAATCATGAGAAGTTTCTTAAGCGTGTAGACGCTGGCTGTTGGAGACTTCTTGTTAGTCTTTTGTTAGTTAACGCCATGTTTTACTATCATGTATGGGAGTGACACTCTTTAAGTGTTTAACACACCCAGCAGTGACTTTCATCTTCTTCAGTTTAAATATGGTACCCCATCTTCTCTCATGGGTCTTACTGATTACCTTGCAGCAATATATCATAGTTTCCCTAGACTGTTTGTTAGCACATATTATGCCTTAGTGGGTACCGCATTTTTTACATTCCAGGGTTTCCTTAAATGTTTAAATTCAGCTATGCTCTATGCCTTCCTGCTCTTGCCTTTTTTCTGTTTCTGCCTTCTGTTCCTCCATTACACGTTGGATGAGTACTTACTGAATTCTTCCTATGTGTTCATCGCATGTATGTGTGTATAAGCCTATGCATAAAGCATATTTCTAATCATCATGCAGTGTACAATATCGTTCAAAAGTCTCTATCCAAAGTTTATGTTACATATAGGCTTAGAAAGTAGAGAAAATTATAGTACAGCTTGAGGTCTGTCACTGTAGGAAAATGTGCAGATCATGGCTTGCATTTTCAAACATTTACAAAATTTAAATAGGAAAGCATCATTAGATTTGATCATAAAAAATGTAAAATTTTTGGCATTATTACAGACCAGCTGAATGTTAGCATAATTTTATAAAATACTAATGACTATGATGATGGTTATAATTTCATACATTTTGTGAATTTTCAATCCTGATCTATAAAAGAGGCATTTAAATAAGGGTAGCTTTATTGAACTTAGTGTAGAAAACAGAGTTTTCTAGACAAAAGTAAAATATACAATGACAGAATCAAGAAGACCAAACAAAATGGGTCTTTCTCCTGGATTGTCCTGGGGAGTCTGGAGAGAACCTCTAAACTTGTTACTTGATATGAAGTTCTTCAAGGCTAGTAGAGAGAGACATCCAGTGTCCTCAGTGAAACTCTCACATAGTTTTCCAAACAGTGGGGTACTGTTAGCCATAAGTGGTTTAGTTCTGATAGGTGCTACCAAATGATCGCGAAAATGTGCTTAAGTGAAAGAAGCCAGTTACAAAGCACAGTGTACGGTATGGTCCTACTTGCTTCAAATATCCAGAATAGGCAAAGTTTGGAGCTGATTATAGTGTGTGTGTGTGTGTGTGTGTGTGTGTGTGTGTGTGTGTCACATGCGTACTTGTATATGCATGTCCCCATTCATATATGATATGAGAAAGATGAGATTACATGCTATATGAGTCATAGCACAGTGCCTGTTACAGGGCAGGCACTTTGTTATTTTACTGTGTTACTATCATGCTTATCCAGCATATTATAGAATTACAAAATATAACCTAGAACTCTAGTTTAGAATATGGAGTAATTAATGTAACCATGAGTAGCTTTACCTTAGACTCTGTTGAGTCTAAAAAAAGTAAACCTTCTACTCCGTCTTGGCAATTTTCTTTTATATTTGCAATACATATATTTTTATGCAATAAGATTTTGATATGGCAGGACTCTTTGAATATACTTTTGAAATAAAAAGTTGAGGGTTATAAGTGTGAAGTTCAAAATTAACAGCTCTGTGAACTTGAAGCAACTAAATTTTGTCGGTTTCAAGAGAGAATTGTCAGTGTAAAAGCCAGAAGCCAAATTTTAACTGAATAATGTAATCAGTAAAAATGTGTTTGTGTGCTGGTGAGATGACTCAGGGGGTAAAAGTAACTGTGTCGCAAGCTGGAGAGCCTGCATTTGATTTCCAGAACCCACAGTGGAAACCAACCCCTCCAAGTCATTCTCTGACCTCCACACGTGCAGGGGTATGTTTGAACCTATACTCACATGCACACATCACAGATACACATATAGGATAATAATAAATGGAATATTAAAATGTATATGCATCTATAATTGAGTAGAGGGAGAGAATTTGTGACTTAAAGAGTTGGGTAAAAGACAATGAGTAGTTACCAAGAATAGGGAAAAAGAATCAGTTGCACCCCAATATTCTGAGTATTAAAAACATATCACATTTTTAGAAATGACCAATTAATTTAAACTTAAAAAAATCACATGAGTTTGAAATAAACATAAAAACCTTGGTGTTTTTCAAAGGGGAAGGCATGTCTATTCAAAATTATTTATTGTTATTATTCTATTCAGAATATTAGTGTGTGTGTCAGGCAGGGGTGGATGTGGTCAGAAGACAGCTTGTGGGAGTTGGTTCTCTTCTAACATGTAAGTTTTAGGAATTGGATTCAGTTGTCAGGATTCACAGTACATGATACCACCCACTGACCCAGTCTTTCTCCCTATTACTTTTATGACAAACTGTACATAAGGGGGTATGTTAAGAGGTCTGGTCTCTCAGGGACTGCAGCAATAGCTCAGAAGGTAAGACTACTGGCTGCTCTTGTAGACTACCTGGGTTAGGTCCCCAGAATACACATGGCAGCTTATAATCACTGCAACTCCAGTCTTAGGGGATCTGATGTCATCTTTTGCTTTGAAGGCACTGAATGGACATGATGTGCAGACATACCTGTGGCCAAAACCCCTATGCATGCAAAATAAGGAAACAATTTTAAAAAATTGAGAAAGAGCTTGATCTCTATCAGTTGGGTTAAGAATATTCCAAACGCTTTATGAAGAAAGAGCTCACAGAGGCCAGAGAAAAACTAGTGCAGGAACCAGAAAGAATGCTACAGGGACAGCTGAGATGATCGTTGCTGTGGCTATCAACTCTCCTGAACTTATTTATGGAGTGGGCAGTCCCAAAGCATCATTTGTTTGCACATTTGTCACCAGATGGATCATTCAGTCCCTTCTACCTTCCATTAACCACCATGTCTAATAAATATTCAACATTTAGCAATGCAAACTACTCTTGTTGAACCTTCCTAACAGGCAGTAATGAGGACATTAGCTTTCAATTAACTATGTAAAGCTTTGAGTATGGACCTAGGACATTCATTCAACACAGCCATCAATTTGTAGATCATTATAGGACATTAGTTGGTTGCTAGACAACCACGTGTCCTAGCGGATTTTAAGATGAGCTCCAGTGACCAACAAGGACCAAACATTTCAATTCTTAAATTGTCTTCCCATCTCTTCCACCTGAACTATTGGCAGCAACCAATCAGGTTTCTTGAGATTCAAATGGAGCAATTGCTCAGTTCAAATGATGCAATGTTAGTTGAAAGTAAGAAAAAGAGTACCTATCTTAAATTCTGAGAAAGAATTACTAGTAAGGACTGATAATTACAGATTGTCACTGGGGCTGGTGACACTCGAAGCCAAATTTGCCAGGAGACTGTCCACAGAAGGCAAATGTACTGCTTATAGAACATTCACAGCTTTTTAAAAAAATGTTCTTAATGTTTTACTAGACTTTCACGAATATTTCTACAACTGTTTTAATAAATTATCTTGGAGAAATATGATATACAAAGATTTTCAATGCATTTATTTCATTATGCAAACATTTTCATAAGTATATCTGCTTTATTGTAATGAAATCAATATGAGAAATAAGATTGTAATACAAATATCACTTCACAAAAAAAAATTTTTTTCACCTAAATACTTAAACAAGCAAATTTCATTAAGCGGATCCCTCAAGTTGAGAAAACAGTGTCAAGACATAGTTGAAAGCTATGGAATGAGCAAATTTTGAGGTCTGTGATTTTTGTGAGGGTTGTCAGTACAGTACTAGTCATTATTGTTCTCTCATATTTTTCCACATACCGTGTTATACCCATTCCATGAAGCAGGACACAAGCCTTGTCTAGTCTTCTATCGTTTTGATTGGAGTAACACCTTCTCAAAATTCACCTGTCAAATAACATCTCATCCCTGAGCATGTGACCCTACTTAGTCTCAAAATTGCTGATGGTAATATGAGTTAATCAGACTCCATGCAATAGCAGGATGGTCTTAGATTCAATATGACTGCTGCTCTTATGAAAAATGAAGAATTTGGATCAAAATATGCACATGATTTGAATGTCACATGAAGACGAGATGTGGGTGATATGTTTACGATTGTCAAAGATTGACATCGACTACCTGGAACGAGGCAAGAGACATTGGTAGATTCTCCCTGTAGCTCTCAGGAGGCAAAAACCCTGACAGCACCCTGGGCTTGTGCTCCTAGCCCTCAGAACTGTCAGTTAAGAGATTCTGTTCTTGAAGTCACCCAGTGTGTGTGTGTGTGTGTGTGTGTGTGTGTGTGTGTGTGTGTGTGTGTGTGTTGGTAGCCCTTGTGATAGAAAAGTGAGCAAATCACTTCTTTTTCTGGAGCAGACAGTTTTCCCTGATGCCAAGTGCTGATGCAAGGTCTCTGCTTGTGACCATACAACACTTTCAAACTATTGAGTTAAAAGAATCAATAGTCTTGGCTGTTGCTATAAATTCATTTGTGTCACCATCAACAAAACAGTCCTTGTGGCTGATCTATATCAAATTCATTCCAGCAAGTGATTCTCGATGATATCAAAGGAGATACCTCCGCTATTCATTTTCAAAAGCATATGTCAGCACTTCTGATCCACACTGATCTCTTTCTAATAGCTTCTCCTGTTTCAAGAGGAGGGCCCATTAAAAGCTTACATAGCTATGTTTGTCATTGACCTGAACATTGACCTGCATTTTCCAGGTCTAACTCAAAGCAGTTGATACATCTTCAATCCATAGAGAAGGATACACCTGATAGAGACTCATTGGCAGTTAAAAGTCACAAGACATTGAAAGTCCCAAATGATCCTACATAGGTGAGCGGACAGACATTCGACTGGGAAAGGACAGTGTTTTTAAAAAGTTCATATTTAAATCAAGTTTCTGGTTATGCTTCACGTGCTGTTGTTGTATTTCTATCAGAACAGCCCCTCTGAAGTGATTCATGATAACCTTTGTTGGATATGTAAATAAATAGAATTAGATATCCAAACATGTATTCTGGATTTCCCCTTAAGCTATTACACACATATATTTATAGTTAATTTGATAGTTACTATTGACCAATGAGTTGGTACACTTGGTTCTGATAAAAATGTTTTACATATTGTCTCAAATTTTGTGGATAGATAAACTATAGCCCAGTCTGAGGACCACCTTCTTATTGTTTGTTGGGTTTCAGAGTCATTTAATGTCCCTTTAAAGAACCCTAGAACATCCTCAGTTTATGTCAACAGTGAACCACCAATCATTACTGTTACGAAATAGAATGAATGGTGGGGGTAAGAGAGGACCTGGCGGGCCCCTCCCAAGGGTTCCCTGAGAAATCATGCCATGTGACAGACCTGAATTAAGGGAAGTTTATTGTGGGAGAAGGGAAGGGAACAAGGACCAGGAAAGGGGGGACAGAAAAAGAAAAAGAGAGAAAGAGATGTTGGCTTAGATTTTTTCCAAAACTGACTTTAATAAGGGTTCATAAATGCTTCAACCTCCCTTTTAGCCCATCACCCGCCAGAGGCAGTAGAAAAGAAAAGTTAGTAGGACGTGGGGGAAGTAGACCTGTGTAGAAATAGTTCTTTAGGGTGGTTCCAATCTTCATTATCAGGATATCTGCAGTTCGGTCCTCATGAAGCAGGAGTGGTAGCTCAATCCAGAAGCAACCACAAGGCTCTGCCAAATGGGATAGAGTCCCTGGAAGCAGCAAAAAGCCGCCGGAATGTCACGAGAAGGTCTTTGGTGTATTTTTCTCTACAAAGTCACAACCAGCAATGATCAGGGAAGAAGGCATGGCAAACCAATGCCCAATGCCACAACATCATCAATAAAAACCTGCATCAGCAAGGCCCAAGGAAGACCAGCAGTGAGTGACAAGGGAAACAGATGCCACAGCATTGATCACTGTCTGTTGGGTTATACTTATACCCTTCCTAAATGTCACATGTCCTCTTGAGCATCTGCTTGAGCGAAATATCACATGCCCCCTCTCCAGGTAGCTTCCAGAAAAATACTATGTGTCTGCTTCAGCAAAACTTCATCTCATGAGACAGTCTCCAGAAAGACATCACAGGACACAACTGAGTCTCCAAAGAAACCAGAAGTTTCTATTTCAAAGTGAATGAGAGAAAGAGAGACTAGCCAGGAGCTCAAAGAAACATAGAGAGAAAGAGACTGGGGGGGGGGGTTACAGGGAGGAGGAGGAGAAGGGGGAGGAGGAGAAGGAGGAGGAGGAGGAGGAGGAGGAGGAGGAGGAGGAGGAGGAGGAGGAGGGCTGCGGTTGCAAGCAGTCCTCTATAAACTGCTCATACCTGTCAGGTGGAGGGGTGATGATGCAAGCCTAGGTCCCTGGGAGGAGCCTACTGAAATTGTCAGTCAACCAATAATTACTATCTGTGTATTCATAGTTCAGGTAACAACACCTTTATTCTCTGTATTCTCCCTTTCTTCCTCCCTCCCTCCTCTCTGTCTCTCTCTGTCTCTCTGTCTCTCTCTCTCTCTCTCTCTCTCTCTCTCTCTCTCTCTCTCTCTCTCTCCTCTTCTCTCTCCTGCTCCTTTCTCTTTCCTCTCCTTCTATTGTCTCTTCCTCCCTCCATCCCCCCTCCACCCTTCCTTCCCTTCCTCTCTTCTCCTCAATCATCCTTTTCCTCTCCCTCCCCACTCCCAGAAGTTTTTGGCTGTTCTTCTGCTACCTAAAGGGTATAATTACTCAAGATGTGACTGGTTGTTTTCTCTTCTGAAGTCAACAGCTGGAATCCTTTTAGCTCTCTTCCTTGTGGAGAATGACAGTGCCCTGTCATTTGAAGGATAGGGAGTGACATAGATTTATGGGAAGAGAAAGGTCAGGTTGTCTTTGCCTTTGAACACAACAAAGAAGGCACTAATGATTAATCGCCAATAGATGTCTTTAGCCTTGTTTCCCTGGTGGTCAGGATTAGTTTCTATGTTCTGCCTAGTTAATGTATTAGGACCTGTTTACAACAGAGTTTGCCTAGTTAATGCATTCTCTTTTAGGACCTGTTTACAACAGTTTGAGTCAATTAGGATCTAGCCTGAGGCTGGGGTTGGGGAAGATTATGGCCTGGATTAATACCCACACAGGTGATGCTAGACCTTGGCGTTATCTCCTTCATGATCAATCTATGGCAAGGCAAGGTGACAATGGTTAAAGATGATGTATTGTATTCTTGGAAGGTGCAGAGAGGGGCTAAGTGCTTTCACATAGACGTTGGTAACTGTGAAATGATATATTTCTTAACAGAAGTAAATGAACAGATTCACTCTGTGTGTCTACCTCAAAGCATTGTTCCGAACAGAACTGACACCTGCAATGCTATCCATTACTCAGCTGAAAAGAGAGAACAGAAGCTTGGAGAGAAAGAGCATCATGGCTCTGAGTCAGACACACCTGTATCTGAACCCCACGTGTACCATCACCAAGCTGTGCGTTACTAGAAGCCTGATTCCAAGTCCGGGTAACTGCATTTCCTGTGATTTAACAGAGGTGAGTAGTCATACCTCCCTCCCACGTTTCCTTTTGTGCATAGTGTGAGACAATATATGTTAGATAAGATAACGTAACAGAGAAGTGCTTGCAACAATGCCTGGCCTCATACAAATGTTCAACCGCTCATCTCTTCTGTCTTTCTTTACATGCAAATCAGGAAATGCTCTGCTCTGACTCACACAGCTCTGCTTGCAAAACACTGCCCCCAACCCCTTAGATCTGAAGCACAGGAACAAATAAATCTTAAATTTGGACAAATCTGCATGTTCTTTTAAAAATGGGGGGGGGATGGGATGGAAAGTTAGGTGGCTCAGCTGAAGACCCAATTGTTTTTCAGCCACTGTCTGATTGTTACAGTGTGATCTGAGAGAGAGGTGGGCATTTTTTGCAGAAATACAAATATGGACGCTCTGAACACATGAATAATGCATAGCCAGTTTCTACCTGTCTGCCAGAAAGACAGGTCCTTTTTGAGATGGGGATTTGGAAAATAATCAGAAGATAGAGACACCGATCTTGAGTGAACTCTGCTAAATCAGTTGTGTGCATGTATACCATGTGTGTTCAATTTAGTTGATCCTTTTACATTTTCTGTTTTTTTTTTTTTTAAACAAACAAGATCATTTTGAAGGTAGTATGACACTCACAAAGGTGTTTGCACATTTTGGTTTTTTTTGTCTCTCCCGGATGTAGGAAGAAGGTCCTCAAGGACTTGATGGGTTTCACAGTGAATCCACTCACTTGGCTAAGGCTGGCCACACAGGAGGTAACTCCTGGTTGATTAGAATTGAATGAGTCAGATCAGATCGGGAACAGACAGGTCTGATGAAGAACAAAAGAGCAGCATGACTCACTAAGGGGTGCTGGGAGAGACAAAGAATTGGACAGGAAGGAGGATGAACCTGGAGACTTCCTATGTGGGTGACAACTGCTCAGTGGGAGAGTGACCTAGACCCACAAGAATCCAATTAGCTAGGTCTGAAGCATCAGCCAAAAAAAAAAAGCAAATGTTATACTGCCCTGTGAAACTGGACAGGAATCTAATTGTATTGTGGGGTTCGTTTCAGACTCCTTCCAATCTTTATGAAGATGCCAATTTACCAATGGAATCCTCTGAACACCCTTACTGAAAAGCCATTACCACTGACCCCAAGCAACACTCATGATTTTAGTTGTTTTCAGCACCTACAATCATTCAATAAACTGTAAGTCGCTTACATTTCTTTTGTGGTGCTGACAGAAAACTCCAGAACTTTTTCATTGTTTTACCTCCAGTCCTCGAGCCATTGTTTGGTACTCAGCAGATGGTGGGGAACGTCTGTGAAGAGTCAGGTGACTGGAGGAATTGGTGAACTTGGGAGTCTACCGCCTTCCTCCTGCTGTACTGTGTGGTTCTGTGGATGTATGGGCAACTGGGCACCTTCCCTACCTTCAACGTGATTGTTATGGGCGCAGGGAGAAAGCAATGGTCTCTAAAGTTTGTGACTGTTACACTGCTGAGAGTCATGTAGGGGAACAGGAAAAAGACCTTTAACACTGGTTGCGAGAGGGCACAGGAGGCTCAGAATTTTCCTCAGAGGATGGAGGTCTCAGCTTGAATATGGGTGAAATGAGCTTAGATGCTAAAGATGGAAGGACCTCCTCCCAGTCACAGGTATTGGGTATGCACAGCTTTAATTTGAGGCACTAAATATAGTGAGTGATCCATTAACCACAGGAATTAATCCAGCGGTTTGTATGCATATTTCTCTTATCAGGCTGGCCATACAGGCAACCACACAGTGACATCAGAGTTGTGACAGTATTATCTAAGGCCATACCACTCTGACCTGACCGATGTCAATCTCAGTTGATCTTAGAAGCTAAGCAGGCTCAGGCCTGGTTAGCAATCGAGTGGGAGAGCTATCCTAGGGTGACAGAGTGCAAGCTAGGTATTTTGGATCTTTAGATGTGACCCTAGATTGAAAATTAAGACAAAGGTTACATGGCAATAAAACAACAACAAAATAATAATAGAAGTGAGGAAGAAAAGAAACAACAACAACAACAAAACTGACCTGGAATTACAGTTTCCTTCCTAAATAAAAATTAGGGATGTTTATATATGCTACTATGAAGATCATCTACTTATGTTAGAGAAAGAACACAGGCACAATGTAATGACAGGAAGGGAGAGGCTGAGGTACAGGTGGGAGGGGAAACTGCAGTTGGGATTCAATTTATTAGAGAAGAATAAAATTAAAACAAGCTGTGTTCCGTGATGTCAAGTTGGTAGCTGAGACATCAGCCACCGTAAGATTGTTTTCAGCATGGAGTCAATACAAATAGAATTTTCTCCCAGCTGTCCTTGCCAGTAGGCATGAGCATGCGTCCTAAGGAGGTGCTGCTTAGTAACCTGCCCTGGCAGGGTTGGTAGAACATGGAGGAAGGGCAGAGGAGGGGAAGGGCAGTGGGGTTGCTCTCCTCAGGGTAGCTTCTGCATCCTTGGTTCTGTGGAGCTGCCCTGTGCTCTGCCTCCAGGGAACTGATGGACAAGTCTGTCTCTTGTTCCCAGCAGTCACCCTCAGCCTGATTGCAGGCTGTGAGCCTCTGCAGACCCAATGGCCTTCATTTCATCACCAACCTGTCTTCTGCTTGAATTACTTAGACAAGTTCTGAGGTTCAAAGCAATGGAAGCCTGCTTAATTCAACACCTATATTCTATTTTAGCATAATTAATGAAACTGGTTTTAAATTTGGGCATAATATAAAAACATAATTTTATGGCACTCATAAAATCAATTATTACTGACTTATTTGTTTTCATAATGTTCAGAAGTGACCAATGACCCCTTACTAGTAATATTTTATACATCTTTTCTGTTTTATTCTAGCATATATTTTATACATTATATATTTTATGTTATATACCTCACATTTATGATTTATTCCAGTCCCCAATGTTTATACTTCAATTCATTACATTAATAGTCTTGGTTACATATATTTAACAGATATTTTTTGCATTTGTCTTTTTAGAAACAGAGTTGATTTTTCAATTTAGATAAAGTTATATGAAGATTTCCTTTGGATCAGTTTCTTTGAAATCTTTGATAAGATAGTTTCTAATAGGGGGTCTGATGTTCTAGAACAAACAGGGGCTTTATCCTTTATTATTCATTAAGTAACTCAGTTATCCAATGATTCTGATATAATTGCCATGTTCAGGACAGGACTCTGTTGTAAGTGCTGGAGATACAGAAGTGAGTAAATAGTTTGGATCATTTGTTATCATAGCCCTTTGAAGGAGTGTGGCCTTTACACTGTTTGAAGTAGAAGCTACTGACTTTAACTGGAGTCACCTCCTGAAGGCTTTCTTCCTAGGACACATAGACAAATGGCCCAATGACAAGCCCAGTGCCAGGTGTGGTTGGTATACCTACCCTCTAGTTGTTGGTCAAGGTGTTCCCTGTATACTCCAAGTAATACAGTATTTCCACTGTTCTTGGTTACTCACCAATATTTAGTGGTTAGACCCTATTGCTAAAGGTACCACATACCTTGGTCATTGGACAGAGAAAACACAAGTTGGTACTGACCATGAAGCTCCCTCCCTGTTAGCCTGCTCGCTCTTACAGTACATGAAAATGTTTTACAGATGCTGGAGGGAAAGTCATCATTAGTTTTGCCTGGCTGTGACCTCTGTGAACTGCAGTACTGACCAACCAGTGTGCCCAAGTGTGCTCATAGATGCACTAGGCATGTGAGTAGCATAGGGGTAACCAACCATTTACTCATCAGATTTAAAAACTACTTCATAGGAAGAAATGCATTCTTGGTACTATAAATCTAGCCAAGAACCCACAGTTTGGGGATCCCACCAGTTCCAGTTGTGCATTTACTACTAATTTCCTGATAACTGAACAGAGTATCAGGCTGATCTCTAAATTCATGTTTTCGTGTTCATAGATAAGTGCAGTTCTTAGTCCTCATGAGAAGTAGTCATGGTTAATGCAAGAAAATTATTAATCAATTACTTGACCAAAGTACAAGTAAATGGCAGTGGAATGTTCAGCCACAAATGATATATCAGGACAGGTATCCTCTCTTCAAGTCGTAGTGAGAGCACTGAGTGAGCCAGAGCCAGGCTGATGCCATGACAGGTTGCAAACTGACAGTTTGGGAGACTAGGCCTAAGTTTCTGTTTCCCAGAACTGGAAAAGTCCAAAACAAGTCAATTTCAGGAAAAATCACCTGTCCTGGGCAGCCGCTCAGAAAGCTGTTCCACCACCTACCCTGAGCCAACCTCACAGGCAGCCAATCAGGAGCTGTAGAAGCTGCCCCACCATCTAGCTTGAGCCAAGTATAGTTAATCAGCAAAAGCCCCAATACTCCAGCACCTTAACCAATCACAAAGGTACCCATACTCCTGGAGACAGAGGCAACCAATCAAGGGAAAGAAAGGGAAAACTCACACACTCATACCTTAACAGGCTTTAAATTGACCTTGCAAAGTCTACACCTCTGTCTTCCACCTGATATATGGTAGACCCCTGCATGCAGGTTCTCTGCAGAATGGTCTTTACTGTTGTGTACTATTTGAGGCTGGGGTATCATTCCTCATGAATCATGGACCCTTATAGTAGGAAGCATCATGGAAGAGGGTATGGGTGGGAAGATTGCAATAGAAGTCAAGGAGGACTGGAAACATGTCTTTCGACGTGGCAGGATTGCAACAGTCCTGAATTCACAGCAACTGTGGTTACCTGCATAAGATCAAGAGAGTCAACCTTTTAGCCCATAGGGCAGAAGGGCTCATGAGGCTCCACCCACTACTAACTGAAAAGTTATTGATGACTTCTTGGAAAGGGAGTCAGTTTTCTTTAAAAGTGTGGTCCTGGTTGGACAGCTCAATCAATTGAAGGCCCCAATAAAGTCTTTCTGCACCAGCTATGATGGCACATGCCTTTAATTCCAGCATTTGGGAGGCAGAGGCCAGCCTCATCTACATAGTGAGTTCCAGGAGATCCAGGGCTATGTAAAGAGACTTTGTCAATAAAAGAAAAAAGAAAAGAAACAAATGAAAAAGCAAACACTTTGTGGGCAAGAGGAATTCTGTAGCATTTTACTCATGCCTGGTGTTTCCCACTTTGCTGTCTTGGGTCTCAGTCATTGGACAAGAATCATACTGTGTTGGCTTTCTTGCTCAAGCCTCCTGGCCCACACTACAGATTTGGTTCTGTCTTCAGAAAAATTTGAACTAACATAAGATGTTAAATTGTTATTTAGGTCTAGCGTTTTGGAATACGTCTAGTACAAAGACACAAAATTGAGAAATACCAGCACATTATTCAAGTTCAAAGTCAAAAGATACAAAAATCACTAAGATTGTGAAGTAGATGAAGACAAGAAGATCAGACATTTAGTTTGTGGGTTTGACAAATCTATAATGTCATAATACCTTATTACAGTTAAATTTTGGATTCATAGATCATTGCTTACTAACTATGTAACTATGGGCAAATATGTAAGATGAGATTCTAAGTTGTTATGGTTAAATAAGATAACTTAGATGAAAATTCTGGGATAAACACTGGCAAATAGTAAATGTTAACTTTCCACCACTTTCTCTTGAATAGAAGCCAGGAGATGTGGCTAAATACATTGAAACTTCTTGATAACTTAAATGTTTCTTCATTTACGTAATTAAAAAAGATTCAAGATAACTTCCTCATATATTTATTTTATTACCATAATGGTTAGCCTTAGGTCCAGATGACTCTTTTTGTTCAGGTTGATAAAAAAGACCAAATCATTCATTGTTCACTCCCTGTTTGGATCAGTTGGCCCTACAAGAAGAATAGTTACATTGTCATAGATAGACATCTCAGCAATCCTGGCCATTCATCTTTCAGATGAAACAGGTCTCAGACCCACATTTCAGATTTCCAAAGCAATCTCATCCTTAGGAGAGAAACGGCTGCAAAGATTCTCAAACAGCTTGTCCTAAGTAAAAGCCATCGCCATGCAGAGTTTTTGGTAGAAGTTTAAGATTTCACAAGAGGTTAACCAGATAATGTTAAAGATTCTTTCATCTTGGTACTTGGATAACATTTATTTAAAATTGGTAAAATAATTGAGATTCTGGTCAAAAAAAAAACTGTATTAATGTTAAGGGAGAAAAATAATTGACTGTTCAAAGTCAATATATTTAAAAGCTTGACACTCTGGCTTAATGGAGCGGAAGAGAGGTAAATGCTGCTGTGTGTGTGACCTCTCCTAAAAGGACAGGTGTGATTTGTTTGTTTTGGTTCTAGCAGTTGTTACAATCATTTGTTTCATAGACCCAAAACCTACTGTAGTAAAAAGGAAAAAAAAAAAAAAGGTGTGCTGGCATATGCCTGTTGTCAGTCCAAAGTGAGTATTCAAAGTCTATTTTGGTGAACTGATGACTTTAAGGGACTTGGACTGGCTTACAGGAGGAACATAGGCAGGTCTCTCACAGCAGCATGCTATCCCACCATAGCTGCATTGAACCAGGAGAAGGGCAGGCATCCCTGAGTACAACAGGAGCTTTCTTGCTTCAGGTAGATATAACCCAGGAATTAAGGTGCAGAAACCCATGATCTCACAAAGCTTCCATTGAGTCAGTGGCTCTGGATTTCTGTGTTACAAATTGGAAGAGTAAATTTCATGGACCAAGGAGAAGGTGAGTTTTTAAAAAATAATTTATTAGTAATTCATAGTTAGGAGCTTATTCTTCATAGGTGGGAAATGGAGAGTAAAGAGAGTTTTTGTACGGCAGGAGAGAGTCCTGGATGTGGGTTTCACAAAGGGTCCCTAGCTCAGGGTTGAAAAGATGTTTTTTGGCTGAAAGTTGGGGAGGGCATTAGACAATGGATCTGTCAGGCCAGCTGGCCCACCAGTCTGTGTAAGATATCCAGGTGCCTCTCATAATGTGTAGCTTGTAGATAGTGGTGCTCATGTATGCCGTATAAAAGGAGAATAATAACAAGGAACCAGATCAGGAACCAGAGCCACCTTCTGCCATTTCTGACACCAGCCAGGACAGAACTAAGGTCATTGACAGATTTTACTCAAGGAAGAGAAGCAGCACTGCTCATTTTCAAGGTCCCGTCCTTCATCAATTGCCTGATCAATTCTTCTGTTCTCAACAGCATCACCACAATGTCCCCACCCATCAATTGATGACAACCTCATGGAAGTGGCATCAGTTACCCGTCTGCTCCCTCATATACTATTGGTTGTTTCACTGCTGTCCAAGTTGCGGGACCATCTGGGAGTAGGAGTGTGCAGCCCCAGTCTGTAAGGCTGAGCCAGAGCGCCTATGGTAATGTTTTGGAGCTTTCCTGAATGCTTGAGGAAACATCTCAATGTTAGGGGCTGTCTTAGAGTCTTACTGCTGGAAACAGACACCATGACCAATGTAAGTTTTATAAAAGACAACATTTAGCTGAGGATGGCTTACGGGTTCAGAGGTTTGGTCCATTATCACCAAGGCAGGAACATGGCAGCCTCCAGGCAGGCCTGGTACAGGAGGAGTGGAGAGTTCTACATCTTCACTGAAGGCTGCTAGCAGAATACTGACTTCCAGACAGCAAGGACAAGGGTCTGAAAGCCCACTCCCACAGTGACGCACCTACTCTAACAATGCCACACCTATTCCAACAGGGCCACACCTTCTAATAGTGCCACCCCCTGGGCTGGACAAATACAAACCATAAAGCGGGCATACATTTGAAAGTCTTAGGCCCATAGTCTTGGTAGTGGAGGAGGGGTGGGAGGTCCCAAGACCAAGGAAAGGGAAATAGATCCCACCCACAGGAATAGGCAGGTAGTGATGGGGAACAGGTTGTTAACTGACAATTCTTATCTTGAGTCCATTTTGACCTGTGCGAAGCCGATTCAAGTGTGTTCCCTGAAGCCTACAAGATTTTCTTTTAAGATTACAGAAAAGATAAATCCTTTATAACTTGCATTTACCAGCCTCAAAACCCTTCCTAGACCTTCACTTTCTCAGAAGCTTTCATGGCCTCAGACCTTACATAAACTTTTCCTATCCAATTATTCCCCATGAGACAGGTGCCTGAACATTCAGTAAAGTGAGTTCCTTTTGATAAAGTTACTTCTTTGACTAGTTCAGTCTTCAAACCCCTCAGAGACCTGAGGAGGATATATTGTAATTTAAATGGCCTATGTGTCAATTAAAATTACAGACTTACTCATTACCTAGACAGCCACCCCATTAGGTTTTTGTTATGTTGATGGCTTCCTTGGGGACACAGGTCCCAGGGCTGGATCAATCATTTGATTGCCAAGCCCAGCAAATCTGAGAAACCTTCTTGTGGAGGAGGAACTTGGGAGACTGACCTTGCTTTGTCTTAAGCAATGTGAGGCATGTTCTGTGTCCCTGTTTGTCCAAAGTTCAGGCCAGGCCTTAATAGCAGGCAAAGACTTGGAGCAGTCTTTCTCAGTGGTTATCTAGGTAGAGGAGTTCTTTCTTGGAGACCTTTGGAGTGTCACTGCTACGATTTGGGAGTCTTAATCATTTTAAACATCTAAATGCCAGCTTACATTTCTTATTTATAATAGCTTTTATGAGCCTAGAACCGGTTAGAAGAGAGAACAAGAGAAGAAGAGAGAACAGAAGTCTGGATTATATAGAGAAGAGCCTGGGGTGGGGGTTCAGGGGGAGGGAAATCTAGCCCCTGGGCTGGAAAGTTCAGGGTTGGGGGCAGGAAATGCCAGGTAGGCACTGAGGGATCCTGGGAGAACCTGAAGGCCAGGTCTGATTTGTTATGTAAAATATAGACCTCAGTCCCTTGTCCTGTAGTCTGAAACCAAGTAACCATATCAACACAACTTAAGGAAGAAAGAATTTATTTGGTAGCAGGAGCTGGAAGCCAGGAATCTTACCTTCAACTACAAACATGAGGTGGGGAAGGAGCTGGAGACGAGGAAGGATTTGAGCTCTTAAAAGCCCATTGTCTCCAATTAAATCAATGCTACCTCTTAAAATGGTACCACCAACCAGGGGACACACATTCAAATATCTGAGCCTACGGGAAACATCTCCATTCAAACCACCATATCAACAAAAACAATAACAACAGAATAGAGGTCGTGATAAGAAATACACATGAGGCATTTTGGTTTGTGAAATGATGTGGCTGATGACCGGGCTGAGCTTAGCTGGTTGGTTCTACTCATTAAGAATACAGAAATGGGCACCAATAAAAATTAAAAGTCACTTTAGATTTGAAATGGATGCTTGATTGGTGGTGCTGAAGTCTAAATTTGGCAATAGATCGTGGCAGGGTGGATTATCAGCTAAGACTGAATATGCTAATGAAGTGGGATTAAGAGCTCATGATGGGATTACCTATCTTCCGGATGGAATGCTTCGGATCATTTTAGGGTCAGTAGCAGCAAGACTGAGGAAATTCAAAATTGAACAAAGGTGAATAGAATGGGCCCGGGGTCATGGTCATAGGACTTTCAGACTGCAAAGTAGGTAAGATTTAGGGTCAGGTCAACCATATCTGAGGCAAAAGAACTCAAGAGAAAACCAGTCCAATGCGATAGCATAGGGAAAATAAGATATTCTGGGTCTGTTCGGTTTACTCTTCACTGATGACCTGGCTTTGCAGATTAGAGCCCTTGGTCAGGAAATACTTCATGGCCACCCTTCATATTGTGAACTGTGATTGCCAGAAAAAGGCATGTCTGTATAAAAAAACAAATTCTAAGAAGGCCAGATTGACTACGGAGATCTGCAATGTTATAGATCTGAAGCCAAAATTGTCTCTGGCTAACTTTGGCCATCTAAATAGCTATTTTTATCTCTGTGTGACCTAACATCTTTGTGACTATTGGGTAAGTCCTTTTGGAATGAACAGTGGTCTACATCCACCAGCCTTCAAGCTAAGGATATAACCATATAGCATCTAAGGCCTGTGACAAATTTCTCTGCTTTGCTGCAACCTTCCAGCTGATGTTTCTACCAGTTTTCGGAAAATGCCTTGACTTATAACCTTTATTTGGTTGCTATTAAAACACCATAAAATTGTTAGCACATTGGAATATGGTATTAAGGTAACCCAAGTCAATGTTTTAGGCTGTGATCACTCATATGTAGCTCATTTGTAGAATGAACTCTTATTCTTTTTGAGGTAAGAGCTGTGTTTTTTGTATCAACATGAATCTAGTTAGTATAGTTTATTACATAAACTGACTTTAAAAAAGCATTAAATGCATTTAAAATTTTATATCACTATTTTAAGTTGATAACATTTCACTTAAAAAGACAACTATAACTGGGGAGGGGGTTAAAGGCTGGGTCTCATCATCTAGTCCAATTCATCCTCTTTTCTCCTGGACTCCTGAACGTTGGTGGTAGAGTTGTAGAACTAGAGTTTTAAAAAGGTTACTCATTGTCAGAGTCTGGATGTGCAGGGCCGGACGTGCCTGAGGGAGAGCCAGAAATAGGACTTGCCAAACCAGCTATCAGCCCCAAGGACACTGACCATCTGTAGCCACCCCCTCCCCTTCCTTCACCCCCCTGAGTGAGATGAGCCACCCTACCTGCCTGCCGAGCTGCTAGAGACACGTACTCCTTGCTGATGTAATTTCGCACCGAAAGTAACTGTGCACCATTTGAATTGACCAATCATGTGTAACCTCTCGAATGCCCCTAACCTCCCCTATATAAACCCCCGAGTTTGGAGGCTCGGGGTTCGATTCCTCTGTCTCCTGTGTGAGATACGTGTCGACCCGGGATCCCGCTAAGACCTGGGATCTCGTTAATAAAAGCTACCTCTTGCTGTTACATCAAGACTGGCTACTCGTGATTCCTGGGGGCACCCCACCCTGAGATCGGAGCGAGAGACTCGGCTCCCTGTTTAGGGGTACGCTCTTTCAGAGTCATGTACTGTACAACATCTTATGACAGAACTTTGATGAAGACAAGGCAATGCTATGAAATGTGCAGTCATGTTGGTGCTTTCGGGAGACTCTGGCATTGATGTCCACATCCCCTTTATTAAATATGAAATGCCCATGGTGTTGGATCATTGATAAATGCTAATCACAAGTGGAATCTCTCTCTTTAATCAGAGGGAAATGGCAAACGCACGATAACATCTTTCATTACTATTTGAGGTTGTCTACTGTCTAGTTTTGGCAAAGTATGAAAATTTCTCATATTCCACTCAAGACCATCTCATGTTGCTCACAAAAATAATCTTAAATATCACATTTTTTGAGAGATGCTACTCTGTAACAAAACCTGGGACCTTTGTTTCTAGACTTTATTTTTCTTTAACCATCCTATTATTTGATGTATATGTGTCAGAGCCTCCTGGGTCCCCTGCAATGTTTCACCCCCCTTGTCAGACCCTTCTGGGTCTCTTGCAGGGTTTGACCCCTGCTGAGCCCGGCTGATGCATGTGGAAGCCTTTTGTTCCTAACAAAGGAGCAGTCTGGCCTGGTACCGACACACCTGGGCCACACCTGGGCCACACCTGGGCCACACCTGCCTTCTCGGCCTTTGTGCTTGAGATTTAGGCTGGTCTTCCCGGATTTCTCCCTAGTTAATCCAGGTCACGTAGTCGGTCTTTTGTTACTGAAGTCAAGAGCTAGGGTTTCCCACTGTGCTTCCCAGATATTTTCTACCTGGTGAACTTGGGTATATAAGTGGTGAATAAAGTTACAGGAGTCTCTTCCTCTTCTGGCTTGACACGAATAACCTGTGTGTGTGTGTTTCTTTAATCCTGCAGGCTTTTGCCCGATTCTCAGTACCGTGTCGGTGCGGGCATGAGGCACCGACATATATGGGTGTTTGGTTGTATGTGTGTCTATGCAACATGTGTGTGCAGTGTCTCTGGGGGTCAGAAAAGGGTATTGAATCCCTTGAAACTGGAGTTGCATGTGAGACTGTGGGACCTCCTGGGACTTAAGTTACAGTGGTTGAGAGATAACATGTAGGTTCTGGGAACAGAACCACAGTTCTCTGCAAGAGCAGTAAGTGCTCTTAACAGCTGAGTCATCTCTCCACACACATACCCACACCCATATTTTCTAGATATTCTTATGTAAACTGTTGATCTATGGTGGTATTTTTGTTCATTTGTACTAAATTTTAAAAAATTACATACATTTTCCCTAATGTCAAGTTCGTTCCACTTATGGTTATAGTGTGAAGGTTCTCTTTTAAAATGTTTACCCAGGAAATAATGGTAGAGGGAGATTTTCCCCCTTACTTTATGAAACACTTAGACAAAATTTAAATGTTTTAAAAACTTACAAAAGCTCTCTCCCTTCGGATTGTTTGTTGTTGATGTTTTTGATTGGTCCACAGTAGTTTTGAAAACCACTGGCTAGACTCTTAATTTTGAAAATCTGTGCATTAGATTATCTGGTTATTTTTGTGTTTTCTTTGATCGTTGAGCTCTTCTAACTAGGTTGAGAGAGAGCTTCAGAGGAGTACTCCTTTGTCTAGGTGACTCACTTTGGGGAGTGAGGGGACTCACCTCTGAGGTGGTGTCATAAGTCTTTGATGAGCAACTCTGGTGGTATTTTGGAATCTTCTGTCTTGAAACAAGGAATTAGAGACAGTCAGATAATAGCAAGAGGAATGTGAGAATTTATTTAAAAAATATACTTCCAATAGAAAAAGTAGGGTTAACCCAAGGAAAATGTTTAGAATCTCAAAGGGACATGCTATAAAAGGGTGGGGGCTTACACACCAGAGACTTTGTGCTCATTTGCATAGTGTGGGCTTTTCCAGGCATGTTTTATCTGTTACATAGAATTTTACATGAACTTATACTCGAGGCACCAAATGTCTCAAAGCACCTTAAAACTCCACCCAAGGGTATATATTTTTACTATTATGAGTCATAGGTCACCTTCAGATACTCTGGAATGTTTCTGTACTTGTGCCAATGGTTCCAGCAGGTTCTAGTAAGTCTTGATCTGAAAGTTTCCAACTTTCCTCTTGGTCAACAGGTTCTCTTAGAGGCTAACTTTACAGTCTTCTTTTAGAACAGAGACTGAAGGAACGCCCATTCAGAGCCTGCCCCACATGTGGCCCATACATATACAGCCACCAAACTAGATAAGATGGATGAAGCAAAGAAGTGCAGGCTGACAGGAACCAGATGTAGATCTCTCCTGAGAGACAAAGCCAGAATACAGCAAATACAGAGGCGAATGCCAGCAGCAAACCACTGAATTGAGAATAGGACCCCCGTTGAAGGAATCAGAGAAAGAACTGGAAGAGCTTGAAGGGGCTCGAGACCCCTTATGAACAACAATGCCAAGCAACCAGAGCTTCCAGGGACTAAGCCACTACCTAAAGACTATACATGGACTGACCCTGGACTCTGACCTCATAGGTAGCAATGAATATCCTAGTAAGAGCACCAGTGGAAGGGGAAGCCCTGGGTCCTGCCAAGACTGAACCCCCAGTGAACGGGATTGTTTTGGGGAGGGCTGTAATGGGGGGAGGATGGGGAGGGTAACACCCATATAGAAGGAGAGGGGAGAGGTTAGGGGGATGTTGGCCTGGAAACCCTTGATTTAACAATTGAAATGTAAATAAGAAATACCCAATTTAATAAAGATGGAGAGAAAAAAAAAAGAAAGGAAAAAAAAAAAAAAACCCCAAAAAACCAAAATACCTTATGGGCCCCACTCCCAACACTATTTTTTCCTTCAGTAAATTCACTGTCTTCAGGGAACTTGTCAAGGAGAATGTTCCATACCTGTAATAGCACTGAATCCAGGGCATCTCGAATGGCAGGCGAGTACTCTGTCGATGGAGGATGCCCCCAGCTGGCATCCTTTGGTTTTAAATGACTCTGACGTCTTAGACTTTAGCTCTCGGATCCCATGGAGTCACAGAGACAGAGATGCTGTGAACTGGAAACCATTCTTAAAAAGCCTTTCAGAGTCTTCAAATTATAATCTCGTGAGGACTAAAGTTACAACGCTTGTTTAATTTAGGAATTAACATGGAAATCCAAAGGCAGCGTTGAGATAATGCCAACTGTGGGTTGGCATTGGCATGCCTTCACATGTGTGGGTGTGAAGGGAGGTGTAATATACCTATCTTATCCCCCAGGCTGAGGGACTCTGCTCTTGCTTCCTTATTCATTAATGGCTTGAGAAATTACTCTCTCTCTCTCTCTCTCTCTCTCTCTCTCTCTCTCTCTCTGTCATCAGAGTAATTAAACATTGATCAGTTGATCAAATAAAAATTTTAAACTGTTCTCTTTTTTCTCCATGGGCTGTCACTCTTTTCATTACAATTTGCTATTTTCTGTTTATCTTTGGTGTGATAGTTCTATTTTCTTTCTAAATTCAGGGGGCTAGAAAATGTTAGTACTTTTCTTTCTAAGGTAAGTCCTTAAAGGCATACTTTTTTCTCTACGCATAGAATTAACTTATTTCTGTGATGCACATATTTTTATTTTCTCTATATTATGATGCTTTAACATCTTATGAACCTTTTTCTAGGTGGGAATAGAAAAGTTCAGTTAAGATTGCATTTGTTGCACTTGATAATTTCATAATTGCCTTAAGACTTTAAAAAATAGATGTCTTGACAGAATTCACATATCATATATTTCACTCTTTAAAGCACATACTTCAATATTTCTTTTAGTGATTTCATAGAGCTTCACAACTTTTCATTAGCACCAGAGAAAATCCATTATGTTTAGCAGTCACTCCCTAACACCCTCCCTTATCCCCAAGGTTTCTGTGGCCGTTAATCTGCATTCCTTTCTATACCTTTGTGTGCACTTAATATGGTATATAAGTAGAGTCAAATATCACAATATTATGAGCAACTTCTTTCACATACAATAACATTCTTAAAATTCATCTAATCAGATGGTATACTTCAAATACTGTATTTATTATTGAATGACATTATAAGAACATAATATATATGCTTCATCCACTCATCATTTAATAGACCTCTGGATTATTTCTATTTTATTAGAGATATTGCAAATGATCTAATAATATTTTCATATGTTTTTATATGGATACTATACTTCATTCTTGAGTGTATGTGTAGGAGTGGAATTATTGGATGATAATTCCCATGTTCCACTTCTCGAGAACAGCAAGGTTGCTCTCCAGCACAGTTATTTGCGACCTTTTATCGTACAATGAACACTGTGAGTCTTATGTGCATTGTCCTTTCATATCGAGATTCCCTATTTGTCAGGCTAAGGAAGGATGAAAAGGCAGGGAAATTGTGTTGACTTGGGAAGGGAAGGTGTCTCTAATCCTGGAGTCTGAGTAAAACCTGGGCCAACCAAGAAGCAAAAACCTCAGCACAATGAAGAACATTCGCTGTAAAGGCTGCTGACCTAGAAAGAGTCTTCTCATAAACATATATTCTACATTAAAGTGACGATAAACTGGGGTTATTGCCCAGTGTATATGACTTTGGGTAGGGTCTCATTCCTTTCTCAGACATCTCCTGAGAATCCCACACAAAACCCTAGGTGTTCTAGTAAGGACCTCTTGCCTTCCTTATCCCCGTGTGTGAGGGCTTTGCCTTATCAATAATAATTCTGACAGATGCTGCTCAGCAAACACATCCAGGTGTCTTCCCAATCCTTTAGAGACAGCAACTTCAGCACCTATCAGCCATATGCAAGTGAATACTGTAAACACACACACACTCACACACACACACACACACACACATGCACACATACACACACATACACACACATACATACACACACATACATACACACACATACACACACATACACACACATACATACACACATACACACACACATACACACACATATACATCACACACACATGCACGCATGCACGTACACACACATACATACACACACATATACATACACACATATGCACACACGCACACACACGCGCACACACACACATAGACACACATACATACACACATACACACACATACACACACATACACACATACACACACATACACACACATACATACACACACACATACACACATACACACATACACACACACATACACACATACACACACATACACACACACATACACACACACAAACACACACACACACACACACACACACACACACACGCATTCCACAGAAGCAAAGAGCTAGGACATTCCATTGAGTTCATACTCACCCTTACATGAGAAACCTGCACTTATATACCAACTCTACTTCATAAACTGTCTAGTTTTGAAATTATTTTCTAGAGAGAAGCCATGACTGCCAGTTTGGCTCTAGTCAAGCTTCCTAAAAGGCTAGAGGCCTACTCAGGCTGTCGAAGATGACACTGTAGAGCGATGTCTTCTCTTCTGTTACTCTCCCCTAAACATAGGTGAAGTGTCTGTCATTATCACATTTTCAATACCTTATTTTAACACTATATATGTGCATATATACTATTTATATTACTATATGTAATACACACACACACACAATCTTTTTGAACTATGTATTTACTAAATCTGAGATCTGGGTCCACTCAGCTATTTTTCATTGACGTTTTTGTCCCCCAAGAAGGAGTTAGACTTTGTAAAAAAAAAAAAAAAGCATTGAAATATGAACTTATTTATGCCATGCATTCTAGCAACTCTAAGGTCTGAGCTTATTTTCCTGGGTATTTTATTACGTTTCATACCAGGATTTCAACTGACTCTCCCTTGGTGTTTGGCAGTTGATGTTTCTGCTTTTCATTTTATTTTTGTTTTCTTAGGTCTGACTGTGCAGTGGCTGCCCCACTGTGTGCACAGCTTTGTGTTTTGCTGATATACTATGAGGGGTTTAGGGAGCACAAGCAAAGCTCTCACTTTTATCCACTCCACACATAGCTAGTTCTCCTCTCTACTTGAGCAGAAATCTGTGAAGTGCTTGTCTGGCCCCTCTACAACCCACTCAAGTTCATGGTCTCCTTGTTTTCTCACCGGCTGATCCACTGCTTGCCTGAATGGAATTGCAGAGTCGGGTTTAGAGAGCCACAGTATGTCCTTGACGTAGGTTTTCGTTTTGTTTTGTTTTGTTTTTTTTCCTCTTCAACGTTCACTGCTTATATCAGTAGGCCACACATTTTGACCACTGGCCTAAATGAAACCTATTTCCTCTCTCGAGAAGTGTGAGCATTTCTCTAGCCAGCTCTAAACATCATCCAAATATCGGATGACACTAACATTCTTCCTAAAAGAGCTTGGAGGATTGGTTTCACCTGAATAAATAAATGAAAATTATTCATAACTCTCTGAATCAGATTTTTGCCTGTGGCAAATTTGTCTTTAAATAATGGTATTAAATAATTTTGTTAAATTTTATTTTTTTAAAAGAAATTTCGAGATCCAATTAAGATTACCTGAGGTTTGGTCTGTTCCTACCTTTATGCACCATTATCGCATCGAGCAATGTCTATCCTTACAGTTGCTGACTCCTTCTGAAGGTCTGCTCTAGGTCAGCTGTCACACAGCAGCTGCAGATCAAAGAAAGGAAAAGTGCAGGAGCGAACCTGATTCCCCTCCTTTATGTCCCTCCCCGTAGCTAATCTCTCTGTTTATCGTGCAGACTTTACTTGTATTTCATTGGTCAGAAATGAGTCACGTGATCACAAGTGGCCAATGCTTTGAGTGGGTTCCTGTGTAGGCTGGGTCTGGTTTCTCAAACTGAAGAAGATGTAGTGAGGAGAAAGGGTGCATGGTTGAAACCAGCTTCTCAGCTTTCACCCTAGTCTCATGGTTCCTTCTGGAAACACTCACATCTAAATAAATACCTTCAGCTTTAAAAGAAACTGGCCTATATTTCTGTTGAATTCATCTGCATTTTATTCACTTTCTTTTCTTGCCGTCTTGTGTTTTTAAAAAAACTTTTGTTTTAGAATTTTTATTTATTTATGTGAGTGCACAATGTGCGAGCATGCCTGAATTGCCAGTAAGCGTCCAAAATTCCTCATTGTGTTTAGGATAGCGTCTGACATACTGGATATACCTGATGCCGTGTACACCCGAGTCAATTGTTCACTAAATCAAAAAGAATGAGTGAAGAGGCAAAATAGAAGCACTGGGGCAAACAAAGGCGAATCTCAGCACTTCCTGTGTCATGGCTTTCCTACAGCTGATCAAGTTTCTCTTCCTTAAAATCACCTCACCGTTCATATACTCACACACACCGTGGTAACTGTTCCCAGAGATACTCTTGGTTTTCATGTCAAATTTCCTTTCAAGCTTGACTCTTGTGGGGTTTCTGGCCAAGCACTAACTTTTCAGGTCTGTTGGCAGTTCTCTGTAAAGCATGTCCAGCAGATGCATATGCACCATGAACTGTGACTATCCAAATGGCAAACATTCTCTCAATTCTGGAGAAAGAACATTACCAAGACAGACAGATGAAACTTGATTCCATATTATTTTTTCTTTTTTAACCAACTTCCAAAATCTCATGAGAGTCAGGATTAAAATCGGTGAAGCTTCCAAACTTTAGACAGAGTTCTCAGGCTCTTCAACCTAGCAAGAATTAACATTTTTCCTTAGGATGTATTAGAAAAGGAAGATGGAAATTAAGAAGTGTGCCTTTGTCCAGTACTCGAAGTCCTGTTGTTCCAGCCTGAGAGGAAGAGAAATGGTACTAATACAATTTTTAATCTACATTCATTTCTGACACTAACATATTTTTTAGAGGTCTTTGCTATTTCTTGGAAGTTCTCTAATGACTATAACTTCATTTCCCTGGAGATTTTAGTTCATGACTTTATTTCACCATGAGCTCACAGATCCATATTTTAACAGGAACTTTTGTACACACCCAGAAGAGAGAGAGAGAGAGAGAGAGAAAGAGAGAGAGAGAGAGACTCACTATTTAATCTAATATATATATTACTATATTATATTATATTGTTGAAATATCAGATGATAGTTTTTGATAATTTGAACCATAGAATGAAAGCATACAGCAGCAGCAGCAGCAAAAGAAGAAAGAAGAAGCATGAGCAGGAGGAGGAGGAAGAGGAGGAGGAGGAGGAGAAGACAAACTAGATTAAGACAGTAAAGAATCTCTCACTCAAGAAGAAAGGCTACATGTGAAGGAGACACTATTGTGAGGTTCCCTCCTGGACCCCAGATTAGGCATCACCATACCCAAATATGTGTTTTCACAAGAGATCATTTATTAAGTCAGGAACAAAAGTTAAAGCAACTGCTTTCTGATTCAGGCAGAGAAAACAGCAGCAAATGATCTTGCAGGTGTAGTTATTAAGTAAAGAAAGGAGGTAGGGGCTGTGTTAGAATGGGCAAGGATGCCGTGGTATATTTTGATTGGGCATGTTAGTTATGTGAGCCAAACAGGGCTTTTGATAGCTGGATCTTGGTAGTTAGCCTCAGAAGGAGGAAGTGGCCAAATAAGGGACTAGACCTTGGTGGCTAGCTCTAGGAATGTAATCTAATGGTTTGGTTTTAGCAAGGCCAGGGAGAATTAGGGAGAATTAGGGAGAAGGGAAAGGCTTGCCAAAGCCATGCTTACTCTGGCCAGAAACCCCTCAACATAATATAGAGCACACTAACTATTTTATATACACACACGGGGGGGGGGGGATAGAGTGGGAAAGAGAGAGGCTCACTATTTAACCTAATACACACACACACACACACACACACACACACACACACACACACACACAAAATATCAAATAAGAGTTTTTGATAATTTGGATCTTGGATCTTGGACTGAAAGCGAACAAAACAAATTCCTAATGTCTTTAGGTTATAGTTCCCTTATTCAAAAAAAAAAAAATAAAAGACTCAGACTAACATATCTGAGAAGGTTGTTTCTACATTCTGATTTTATGGTTCTTCAAACCAGCTGATTAGAATGGACATGGTGGGCTGACAGCATACCAGGTTGCATGAAATTCTTGACACCCTCAGTGGAATTTTCTCGCCTTAGGTAACACAATCATATCAAGTACTGATTACATTACACTTCCTACTCCTCCCTGCCCCTCATAAATATAGGTTGTTGCAAATTATTTTCCTAGGGTTTAGACTATGGTTTGGCTGAATTCTTAGCGACTCATTTGAATGCTGTATCATTACCTCATTTCGTTCATTGCTCATTTAATCAGGGGCTTCTATGGGATGGCAGCCTCTAGAATGTGAAAGGCACATCGCTAGAGCAGGAATGGAAAAAAACAGGTGCACTGCGCGAAGCTCTGCCAACAATAGAGCAAAAACTCTAGTCAGGTTTCTAGGGAGCACTGAGCCCTACCACGACCTGGGGAGAGTACGGCCTCTTCTTCATGAGTTAATCCCTTGCTTTCATTCTCAATATATAGAAAGCAATAACCATTCCAATACTGTCTCCCCCTCAGGCCTTTAAAACTGTCTTGTTTGTGATCATTGCTTTCTGCTCGCTTTAAACATCACTCTTCCTACTCTCTCAAAAGAGCACTGAGACTTCCCTTTTTCTTAATTAAAAAAGAGAAGAAACCTTAACTGGCTTTTCATCCACTACTGCCCACCCCTCTCACTGATTACAAATTGTTGGAAGCGGTGCGAGCTGCCCAAGAGAGGCTGTAGACTCTTGAGCAGCAATTTCTTCCAGCTGAAAGATTCCCTTTGGGAGGGAGGAGAGAGGCTCTCAAGCCCGAGGAAGCAAACAAATGTCAGGAGTCTTGAAAAGCAGCGGTAAGATTCCCAAGACCCTTTGCCAATACCAGCCAGGATAGAGGAGAAGCAGCTGCTGAGAGGAGGAGTCCCTTTCAAAAGGACCTTCTGCTTGCAGGAGACTTCCCAACACCCGCAGCTGCCTGCAAGTCCCACAGAACCCTCTAGGGATGCAACTTCCGTGAGTGTTCCTAAGACAGAGGTGGGTTTTTTTTTGGTGATAGCCTTTGAGCTATCCATGGTCCTAGAGGTATTTCCTCGCCCACACTCCTGTAAGTAACCGCCAAAGAAACACATTGGTTCACACACAACGGACAACACATTCATTTGTAAGCACACTTCTGCCAACCAATCACTCATTACAAGTACTTATTAAGCACCTATTGTATACCGAGGACCATGGATGCTGAAGTAAACCAGGCAAGCCCTCTGAGAGGCTTATTCTTTAAAGACTCGCCAGACATAAACTGACTGACAAACATTTAATACCAGAAATGAATTGTATTATTCAGTGTTCTCTCAAGAAACAGAGACAACAGAATATATAGGTGATATTTTTAAAATGAGATTTTGAAGAATTCCCAGAATATCAGCAATCTAGCAATGCAGGAGAACTAATAGCTATCACGTGGGCCTGAAAACTGGGGTCTCAGTATCAAGCACAGGAAGGAGAGAGACTGGTAATTCAGCTAAGGAGAAAAGGTTTGAGTCTTCCAACTTTGTTTTAGTTTCTTGGACCTCTGTGTATGCAAGGATACCTGCCAATTTGCTGAAGATGACTTTCTCTATTCAGAATCCAATCAAATGCTTAACCTGTCTGGAAATACCTTCATGGTCACAACCAAGAACTTTATTTTCTGTTTGGGTATCTCAGCTCAGAGTCCAGGAGAGCGGATGTGTTGTTTAGTTTTATGTCAGCTTGGCACAACCTATAGTCACTTGAGAGTTGGGAGTGTTAATGGAGAAAATGCCTCCATTTATTTATTTTCTCTGTTTCGAGAAAGGCTTTTCTCTGTAGCCCTAGCTGTCCTAGCCCTCGCTTTGTAGACCAGGCTGACCCAGAATTCGGAGATCCACCTGCCCATGACTTCTGAATGCTGAGATGAAAGGCATGGGTGGTTAGGTACCACCACCCAGCCTAACACTTTCTTGACTAGTGATTGATGAGGAAGGGATCAGTTGAATGTGGGTGGCACCACCCCTAGGCTGGTAGTCTTGTTTTCTATAAGAGAGGAGGCTGCACAAGCCATGAGGTGCAAGGCAGTAAGCAGTATCCCTCCATGGCCTCTGGACTAGTTCGTGCCTCCATGTTTTTGCCTTGTTTGAGTTTCTGGCCTGACTTCCTTTGGTGAGTGTGTAATGTGGAAATATAAACCAAGTAAACCCTTTCTTCCTCAACTTCCTTTTTTGGTCCTGGTGGTTCATCATAGCAAAAGTCACCCTAATTAAGACAGACAAGAATAATTTGAGCCAAATGCTCAAGAGAAAAGTTACTACATGAGAGCGCTATGCCTAACATAATATCTTTCAAAAGGAAGAGGAAATAAAGACTTTCTTAGGAAGTTTAGGGTATATGTGCATTGCAAGATTGCTAAAAGGGGTTATTTAATCTGAGACAAACAGGCACCAATTGTTTAAACATAAATGTATAAAATTATCTGGTAAAGCTAAACATATATAGCTGTCTCTTGGTGTTTATGAGGATTTTCTAACACACCTGAAAAATAAAATTCAAGGATGTTTGTGAGCCCATCGTAAAAGAATGGCATATATTTTGCATCTAACCTACATAATTCTTCCATGTAATTTAAATCATCTCTAGACTTAATATACTGTTTAATATAAGGTAATTATAATGTAAATAGTTGTAACATGCTGTTTTTTAAACAATAAAGTGAAAAACGTTTTTCTTGGTGTTAACATAGCTTTTTGTAATATGTTCTATCTCTTATGGGTTGAATCTGCTGAAAGGAAAATTATACAGATTTAAGGTTTAAAAATATGAAGTTAAAAGAGTATGTTTCAACTCAGGACTAAACACTGTGAAAAGCAAGTCCAGGCAGCCCCGCCCTGCTGCTAGAACTAACAGACCATAAAAGGAAAGGAATGCAGAATAGACCAGGAGTACCGGACCTGACTCACAGGCCACCTGGCAGGAAGAGATAAGCCCCCAGCCCCCGACATCCAGGACGCCCCAAACCTGCCAATGTGTGTAGCTATACCTTATTACCTCATCATGTGAAATAGCCAATCATATGTGAACATGTCTATGTGCCTCGTTTGAATCCACCAATCCCCATAACTATGCATCTGCTTCTGTATGCCCGCTTCTGCTTCCCCAATCCCTATAAAAGCCCCATGCTGGAGCTGCTGGGCGCGCAAGTCCTCCGAAGAGACTGTGTGCCCGCAGGTACCTGTGTTTTCCAATAAACCCTCTTGCTGATTGCATCCGAGTGGACTCGGCTCGGTCATTGGGCGCTTTGGACTCCTCCTGAGGGAAAGGTCCTCTCCAGGGGTCTTTCATTATGGGGGCTCGTCCGGGATTTGGAGACCCTCCGCCCAGAGATCACCGACCACCCACCGGGAGGTAAGCCGGCCGGCGTTTGTCTTGTCTGTTGTGTCTTGTCCTGTGAACGATCGATCAATAGGCTCAGATCTGGGGACTATCTGGGCGGGACAGAGAAGGAGCTGACGAGCTCGGACTTCTCCCCCGCAGCCCTGGAAGACGTTCCAAGGGTGGTTGGAGGAGAGGGAGATCCGGATCCGTGGCACCTCCGTCCGTTTTCGGAGAGATCCGCACCCTTGATGACTCCGTCTGAATTTTATTGGAGTAGAGGATCCAAGACCCTCGCTGACTCTGTCTGAATTTTTGGTTTCAGTTTGGTACCAAAGCCGCGCGGCGCGTCTGCTTGTTACTTGTTTGACTGTTGGAATTGTTTGTCTTCTTTGTGACCTGACTGTGGTTTTCTGGACGTGTTGTGTCTGTTAGTGTCTTTTTGACTTTTGTTTCGTGTTTGAATTTGGACTGACGACTGTGTTTAAAATCTTGGACCGACGACTGTGTTTGAAATCATGAAACTGTTTGCTTTGTTCGTCTAAGAGTTTTACTTGGTCCCCTTAACGCTTAGTGAGTAAGAAACTTAATTTTGTGGACCCCGCTCTAGTGGCGGTGTGTTGGTTGATAGCCAAAGTTAATTTTTAAAACATAGTGTTTTGGGGGTTGGGGATTTACCTCAGTGGTAGAGCTCTTGCCTAGCAAGCGCAAGGCCCTGGGTTCGGTCCCCAGCTCTGAAAAAAGGAAAGAAAAACAAAACAAAAACATAGTGTTTTATCTATGCTTGTGCTCGCAGCCAGCTGTGATGAACTGGGAAAGATTTAAATTTTCCTTGGGAGTAAGGAATCTTAAAGGCAGAGTTTCAGCCAGTATGGCACTTAGTGCGTAGCTGCCTAAAAGATCAGAAATGCTGTCAATAGGCTATAAAAAAAGGGACAGGCGGTGTTAGAAATGCTAAGGGAAGAACTATCTAAAAAGGCTGAGAGCGAGGTGGGAGAGGACTATAAGGAAAACAGGAAAGGAATTTCTGACATTTGCTCACAGAAGGAGAGCGCTCATTAAGAGAAGTTCTTTAAGGAAGCCTGCCTTATCTGCTGTTCTTATTCCAAGGGAGGAGTCAGCCTCCAACATTAAATTACTTTTCTCGCTGATCATCATTAACATGGAGAGTGCCTTTGGTCCTATCCCCACAGCAGCCAGTTCCTGCCCCTATGGTTAAAATACCCTAGGTTGGGGGACAAAAAGAGCCCCTAAAATAGTTTCAAAGAATCTACAACTGTGAAGAACTTTGTTTTGCCAGTCAGGATTAATGTTTTCTTTTCCATGGGCCTAAAGCCCACTGAGACAGTTTGGTAAAGGGCTGTTACTAAAGTCCTGAAAGCCCCAGGTGAACTGGTTACAATTCTTTTGTCAGCTGCTTAGTATTTAGCACCCAGGTTCTAACCATCTCTCCATCCTTTTGTTATTAGTTGTTACTAGAAGCCTAGTGTCATTTGGAGGCTGGTTCTCTTGAGAGGCAAAGTCACCAAGCTGACACTGAAGGGAGGTAGGTACTCCTTAAGGGAAAAATCTAAGCCCAGAGAGACAGCCGGTAACAGCTAGGCTGCCTCTCTGCTCGCCTTTCTGTTTCATAGACAAAGCTTGTGCTTATATTTACAGTGGCCTTTTTGTCCAAAAAAAGGCCTCCTGGTTTAGCTGTGTGACTAAATGCTATTTGTCTTCTTCAGTGGACCTCTCTCCTCTAGATTCCCTTCTTGTTTTCTCACCATCCCACATGAGATGCTTGTTAGTAACTGTTACAGATCTTCTTTACCACCGAGGAAAGACAGAATCCTGCTAGAGGCCAGAAAGAATGTTCCAGACATGGATGGAAGGCTCCTGACTGTTGACTTCAATACGCCTGAAGGTAGGGAGTGCTCCAGGTCTGCCCCCAGGCTCCAAGGGTGGGTCTCCTAGGGGCTGGAAAATGCCCCACCAATCTGGCTAAGATAAGGAAAGGGTATGAAGAGAAAGTTACAGAAATTTGAAGGGTTAAGCTAAGTTGTTGAGAGTTAGTATAAGTTACAGAGAAAGTAAGGTTAAACAAAGAGAAAGAGAAAAGAAGGTAAAAAGAGCAGAAAGCTAGGGAAGAAAAGAGACAAAAAGAAGAGGAAGCTAGAGAGCTAAAGAGAGATAAAAGACAAGAGAGGAACATATACTGGCCACAGTAGTTAGGGAACCTAGGAAGACAGTACCTGGCAACAGAAGAGAATTCCTGGCTAAAGATCAGTGTGCCTAATGCAAAGAAAAAAAAAGACACTGGGTCAGGGACTGCCCCAGAAAGAACAAGAGGGGACACTGGAGAGCCTCTCGGTCCTGGAGTGCTGGCTATGTGCAGAGATAGGAGGGAAGCCTGCCCAGTTGTTTTATGGATACAGGGACCCAATGCTCTGTGCTCCTATACTCCAGTGGGCCAGTATCCAAAGACCTTGGGTACAGGGGCCTACTGGCAACAAACAATACTTATGGACTGCCCGAAGAACAGTGGACCTTGGCGTGGGCCAGGTAACCCACTAGTTCATAGTCATCCCTGACTGCCCCCATCCCTTGCTCATGAGAAAATTGCTCCCCAAAATGGCTTGCGTGGGCTGAAATGGCTGGGTGAGGCCATGTGTATGCATATCTACAGACTGTGTATGCGGAGCTTAAGACCTGTTTCAGTGCACCAGTACCTGATGCTGGGAGATGAATGGCTTAGCGCTGTTCTACTTGGAACATATCACTCCTGCCAGCCGGGCACTAACAATTATCACCCAATCCAGGACTTAAACTGTGATAGAGTGGCTGATGTTTGCCTTTGAATAGAGTGTCCCAAAAGATGGGACCACTGGTCAGCTGCCATGGACTAGATTCTCCACCTGTTGGGGGCAATCTGGTCACCTTGCTGCCCAATCCGACCTGGAGCCACCACAGCACGAGTGTCAAGCACTGGCAGAAGCCCATGGGTGGAGGAAAGACCTCTGCGACTGGCTGATTGACCCCTGCTGTAAGCCGAGGCTACCTTGTCCACAGACGGGAACAGTTCTCTTCATGAAGGTCAGAGATAAGTGGATGCTGCCATGGTGGACAACACAATGTCATCTAGGATGGCTGAACCTCAACCCCCCAGTACATCAGTGCCGCAGATGCCTTTGCCATCTCTTGGATGCCCTGGTGAAGCCAACAACTGTGAGTACTATTCATTGCTCAGGATATCGGGAGGAAAGAGATTCAGTGGCATTGGGCAGTAACAAAGCAGATAAAGTGGCTCGGGAAATGGCTATGCAGGAGCCTATCCTGGTTGCAGGCCTGCAAGAGACAGCCACTGAGAACTAGGATCGGACTAAGGGATGGCCTCACTTAGAAAAGGCCCAAATTGCTTAAAAGATAAAGGACAATGGCACACTTGAGGGGAAAGCTATACTCCCCCAGAGAACAAAGAAAAGACTCACTTTGCCAAATACAGAAATAGACTCATTTAGGAGATAAAAAGTTTGTCCAAGTAGTTAAGTGTATGTAATAGACTTTAAGATTTTAGCCAGAGAGGCAGTAGAAAGTATAAGGTATGTCAATAAGTGAATGCTTAGCAAGCAAACAGGGCAAAGAGACCTAGAGAGTTTGGTGAAAAGTCGAAGTGAACTTCACTGAGATAAAACCATAAAAATATAATCACAAGTATCTCCTAGTGCTTGTAGATACTTTTTCAGGAATAGATAGAAGCTTTCCTCACCAAACGAGAGACGGCCTCTGCAATCATCAAGAAGATACTGGAAGAAATCTTCCCCCGATTTGGAATGTCCAAGGTAATCTGGTCAGACAACGGCCCTACTTTCGTTGCCAAGGTAAGCCAGGGTGTGGCCAAGTATTTAGAGATCGATTGGAAATTACATTGTATTTACAGACCTCAAAGTTCAGGACAGGTAGAGTAAATAAATAGAACTCTAAAAGAGACCCTGACCAAATTAACCATGGAGACTGGCGCAGACTGGGTGACACTCCTTCCCTCTTGCTCTCTTCAGAGCAAGAAATACCCCTTCCAGATTCAGCCTTACCCCCTTTGAGATCTTAAATGGAGCCTCAGCCCCCCTGACTGTATTAGATGATGTTACTGAACCAACATGTCATAGTGCCATAGTAATAATGATTTGTGTGCCAGGCTAAAAGACCTACAGGTGATACAGAAAGAAATCTGCTCAGAGCTGGCAGCAGCCTATGCCCTGGGGACCCCTGAGACATCTCACCAGTTCCAGGTCGGAGACTCGGCTACATACGATGGCACCGAACCCAGATACTCACTGGAAAGGACCGTACCTGGTGCTGCTGACCACCCTGACAGCCATCAACTCTCAGCCCTCACCAGCCGTGTACTAGCTGTTGGGGCTGAGAGCTGGGACGTAGAGGGAAACTCAGATCTTCAAAAAGCTCCCTAGACTTAATTTCATGTTTGCCCCGGGTTTTATCAAGATAGGTGTGGGGATAGGCTTGATTTCTATTACAAATGATGTAACATTGCATATGTTAGTACTCCTAACACTTCTTGGGACTGTGCCTCAGGGATCACAATCTGTATAAGTTTAGAAGTTCTAAAAGCTAGTCATGACCTTGGTGTGTAGGTTTAGATATTGTCCAGATTGGAATCCTGATGCTAAAGACTTAGTAAGACACAAAAAAAGGAGTTGAGAATTACTTAGGGCTAAGGCTATCTAGGTGCTGCAAGGGCAGCACAAGGACATCTGCTGTTGCAATACAAGGCTTATAGAGAATTCAGAACTGCCATTCAGGAGTAATTAAAGACTCCATGAATAAACTTAGAGAAAGGTTAGACAAAAGGCAGACAGAGAAGCGCATCGGGATGGTTTGAGAGCTGGTTTAGTAGATCTCCTTGGATGGCTACTCTGGTATTTTCCCTTATGGGACCCTTCTTAGTTTTGCTTCTGCTTCTGATTATAGGTTCATGTGTGTTAGAGAAACTAGTTAATAGGTTTGACTCCTACAAAAAGATAGAGATGCTCAACAAGGTTGGTTTGAGTCTTGGTTCACTCGGTCTCCCTGGATGACTACCCTACTCTCTGCTATATGGCTGGGCCATTACTAATAATTTTCTTGGTTTTAGTTTTTGGACCCTGCGTGACAAACAGGTTAATTGCTTTTGTTACAAATCGAGTGAGTGCTGTGCGGTTGATGGTTCTGAGATAACAGTACCAGTCAGTTAGGACAACTGGTGAGACCAAATACGAGACTTGATATCAAAATTCTAAGATTAGAATTACTTAGTAGAAGAAGAGGGGAATGAAAGGAAAATTATACAGATTTAAGGTTTAAAAATATGAAGTTAAAAGAGTATGTTTCAACTCAGGACTAAACACTGTGAAAAGCAAGTCCAGGCAGCCCCGCCCTGCCGCTAGAACTAACAGACCATAAAAGGAAAGGAATGCAGAACAGACTAGGAGTACCGGACCTGACTCACAGGCCACCTGGCAGGAAGAGATAAGCCCCCAGCCCCCGACATCCAGGACGCCCCAAACCTGCCAATGTGTGTAGCTATACCTTATTACCTCATCATGTGAAATAGCCAATCATATGTGAACATGTCTATGTGCCTCGTTTGAATCCACCAATCCCCGTAACTATGCATCTGCTTCTGTATGCCCGCTTCTGCTTCCCCAATCCCTATAAAAGCCCCATGCTGGAGCTGCTGGGCACGCAAGTCCTCCGAAGAGACTGTGTGCCCGCAGGTACCTGTGTTTTCCAATAAACCCTCTTGCTGATTGCATCCGAGTGGACTCGGCTCGGTCATTGGGTGCTTGGGACTCCTCCTGAGGGAAAGGTCCTCTCCAGGGGTCTTTCACTGCAAATATCAAATGTAGATATGAAGGGTTAGCTACAGCCAGAGAAAGAATTTTCTAAGATCTAAATCAATTATTGTTTCGGTAAAAATAAAAAATGGTGGAACCAGTTCCCATGCGTCCCTAGTTACGCTCCAATGGGTCATTGAAACTAGACCTAATTTATCTAAGATTACTATCTCTCCCAGAGGCTCTCTGCTAGCCGCTAACTCTCTGATTCCAGCTACACGGTAAAATCATGGCTCCAGAAATCCAGCAGCAGCTGGCCTATCATGTCTCCCTGCCACAGACTGCCCACACTCCCAGCAACTGCCCCTGGTAATTAAAGTATAAACCCCCAACTACCTGGTAAAATCAAGACTCAACAAACTGTAACTCAACAATCAGATTTATATGTTAAATTCTCAATCCACAATACATCCACACAATAAACTTACAACCAATTGATAAGAATATAAACCGCCCACCTAGATAAGATACATTTGCCTACAGAAATCCATTCAAGCTACCTTGGCAAATCAAGACCACCCAGATCGGGGTCATCCTTCCCCATCTCCATCTTGATTCTTCTCCTTCTCTCCCGCCTTACAAGAGCTTTGTCCCTGCCTTACTTTTTCACTGTCCAGTCATGGGCTTGACCTAACTTGTCTGTTTTCACCTGCATAATGACATCAACCTACAATGATGATACATAAATTATTTTAACTACATCGTAAAGGCAAAACACTCAAGGAGTAATTATATATACTTACAAGAGTAGTCAACAGATGCACAAGGCTAACAGTATTAATTGGAACATTCGTAATCTAAAATGTAAGAGAGAAAAAATAGAAGTATAGGTGATATTATAGGTCACAAAACAAGTTTTAAATTCTGTATGTAATTACAGTTAAGTTCTTATCAGCTTGTTTGATAAGCTTGTTTATCTCTGCAAGATAGTTTATGTAAGGTTCACGGTAACTATGAAGAAAGGGAAAGAGTAGTAGAGGAGACAGAGTGATTAAGGAAAAGGAACCAAACATGTCTCATGTCGAAAGTCATCAGTCACAAAGGAAGACAGGAAGAGAGAGATAGAGAGAGAGAGAGAGAGAGAGAGAGAGAGAGAGAGAAATAAGATAGAAAATGAAAATGTAAATGCCAGCAATTATGCCCTTACCTTCCAATAATTGGTACCAAAGGAAATAAACTCTTTAATGAAAGTCAAAGAGTGACTAATTGGACTAGAGAATCCAAGGGTGAGACTTTAATAAGACCCATATAGCTTAAGGAAACACAGCATGAAAGTAAAGAGATAAACCAAAATATTCTGTACAGATGATAATCAAGGAAGAACAGCAATTGCTACACGTATACCAGCTAAATTAAACTTAAGGATGATAAAATGGCAAAGCTCTCATTGAACAATGAAGAGGGAGTCAATTAATCGAGAAGATACACTAGCTGGAAATGCTTATGTAGCCAGATACAGCTAATTGAAATGTGTAATAATTAATTAAGTAAGTACTATTGGAATATAGGAATAAACAAACTCCAATAAAGTATAAACGCCAATAATAGAGGTTGAATTTAACAACCACTCTCAACTGTGGACAAACCATCTATACAAAGCTTCCAAACAAAATACAAAACATGAAATTCATTCAAAAATGCACATACAGAGCATCCTTCAGGACAGATAAATGTGCACAAAACGATCTTTAAATTCAATAAAACTGAGATTATACCAAGTACCTTTATCTGATTTCAAAGATGTGAAACTAAAAGGTAGTGACAGGAAATAAATAGGAAGTTTTACAAATGTGGAAATTAAACAACAGTACATACTCCCACACTACCAGTGGGGCAAATTAAGACTCAAAGGGGAAGGAAAATATCATTAGACAAATGAAAATGGAAACAGAACCTAACAACACAGGACTCAGCACACCATATCCAAAAGGGAAAGGTGTACATTAAGAGACAAGATTGACTTCAAGTTGCCGGGAGTGGGTGGATGGGAGCGGGGCATCCTCACAGAAACAGGGGGAGGGGGAAGGGAGAGGGGTGAACCTGGAAAGGGGATGACATTTGAAATGTAAATACATAAACTATCCCATAAAAAAATTTAAAAAAGAAAATAAAAGTCAGTTTCATCCTGTCCCCACCCCCACAAAAAGAAGCATGACTTGAAGTCAACACCATAGCTATATAACCCAGAAACGATGAAAAGGTAAACAAATAAAGCTGATGTGAGCAGAATAGCGAAAACAAGGTTAAAGAGGAGCAAATGAATAGAAAACAGGAAGTAGGAAAATGAACAAAACAGATTTGGCACTTGGAAAGAAAAAGTACTGAAAGACATATTTAGATGAATGGAAAGTATGGATTTTTAAAATAAAAGTATAAATCAAAGAGAAGGTGTCACTATTGTTAACAGAAATAAAAAGAGATTCTTCTGCCAATGAATGTACACCAGGAAGTATTATCTATAAAAAATGGATACATTCCAGGAAATGGACAACTCATTGAGAAGAAATCTTAAATCTTAAATTTGAATACCAAACATTAATAAGTGACTAGATGGAATAAGTAATAATAATAATAACAACAATAATAATAACAAAAATAATAATAATGGTGATGGTAATAATATCTCTGAAAAAAGTCCAGGGTCACACATACTTCACTAGTAAGTTCTGCTGAGCATCTAACATCCTAAACCCTTCCAAAAACTTGAAGAAAAGGAGCTATTTTACAATTCCCTCATGAGCCTTCTATCATGCTAATAAAAGGTAAATGTAGACATTACAGCCGAAGAAAGTTACAGACCAGTATTCTTAGTAAACATGGAATACATGCAAGATATTCTCCGTTGTATTATACTGTGCCCACCAGCACAGTAACAGGCTGGTTGGTAGACCGTAAGCTAACACATCTACCTCAAGGACGAAAGGATAATTCCACATATGCCAATCAATAAACACGCAGCAGCTGGTTACAGAAGTGGAATAAACCCTGGGATCCTCTTCACAGAAACAAGAAAAGCAGTCAACAAAATTCAATGTCCTCTTATAACAAAAGCCCTGAATGAACTGCATGGGGACTGAACCTTGGCACTGTACAGGCTGACAGGCTGTACTCGACAAGCCCACAGCCAGTATCACACTCTGGTGAAAAGCTGGATGTTTTCCTTTACAGCCAGGCTTGCGCTCACTCACTCTAATCATTATGGCTCTGACAATCCCAGCCCGAGCAACTGGGAAAAGAGAAACTAAGAAAAATAGAAAACGGAACTGGGGTTCTTAGTACGGTGGTGGAGGATTTTCCTAGCAAATGCCTGGCCCTGGGTTTATCCCCAGCACTGAAAACAAAATAAAAGACCTGAACCGAAAGAAGTAAGAAAAGCTGTAGAGTAACATGGTATATAAATAATCTGAAAACCCCATCCCGAACACTGTGAACATTAATGAATTCGGTGAATTTGTAGAATGAAGTGATCAACATGCGTAAGCAGGCACATGTCTCTGCACCAACAATAACTACCTGACCATGGTATAAAGAAAACAACCCCACTGACAGCCATGGGAACAAAAGGAAAATGTTTTGTAAGAAACCGAATCAAGTCCATTTCGAATCAGATTTATTTACTGAACAATACAACATCGATGAAAGAAAGCAAATGAGACACAAATCAATGGAAGGTGTTTTATGTTCATGATTTAGATTAATATTGTGAAAATATCCAGCACACCCAAAGTAAACTGTACATTTCATGCAATTTCTACCAAAATTCAATTGGCATTTTCCACAGTACAGAAAATAATCCTAATTTTTTTTTAAAAAAAAGCCCAGTATTATAGAATTCTTCAGAAAGATAATACAACTGAAGGTAAGTCCTCATAACCTAATATGGTTCTGTTACATGCAATATGGTTCTATTACAAAGCCATAAGGATTTAAAACATCGTTGTGGAAGCACAGTAGGCCAACGGAGCAGAATTGAGATCACAGAAATAAACCTTCCCTTTTATGATCAACTAATACACAAGGAACGGGACTCTTCAGCAAGTGGTGCTGGGGAAACTGATATCTATATGTGAAATAACAAAATTGGATCCCTGTGTTATACATTCATAAAGATTAAGACCAGCTCAAAGGCTTAAGCATAAGTCCTGACACCATAAAATGCCTAGAAGAAAAACAGGCAATGGTGTTTTTATTTTTGGATTTTGTCTACTATAACAGAAGCTCAGACAGGGAAAAAAAAAAGGCAGCAGGGCCCTTATCCTGTTTAGGGTTACTATTGCTATCATGAAACACCACCATGATGAAAAACAACATGGGGAGGGAAGGGTTATTAGGCTTACACATTTATATCACAGTCCTTCATTGAAGGAAATCAGGACAGGCACTCAAACAGAGCAGGAAACTGGAGACAGGAGCTGATGCAGAGGCCATGGAGGGGTGCTGCTTACTAGCTTGCTCCTCATGGCTTGCACAATCTGCTTACAGATAGAACCCAGCCCAGGGGTGTCCCCACTGACAGTGGGCCGGGCCTTCCCCCATCAATCACTAAGAAAATGTCCTACAGGCTTGACTATAGACTGAGCTCATGGAGGCATTTTTGTAATTGAGCTCCATTCGCTTAGATGACTCTAGCTTCTGTCATGTTGCCATAAAACTATCCAATACAGGCCTGAAAACTAAAAAGCTTTTGTACTGCAAATGAAGCAAGCTACAAAACAGTAATCAGTGGAGGGGAGGAAAATAATTGCAAACCACACATCTCATAAAGGACTAGTATTGGTGATGGCTAATTTTGAAAGTTGATTGTCTAAGAATACATGGAAAGGAATTAATGAAAGACACAGTGAATGTGACTGTGCTGGTGTAACCAGAAGCAATTAGATTACAAAGGCTATGGCCTGATGAATGGAGTAGTCTTTTGAGACATAATATGATGGCATATTGGGTAACGATGAGAAACAGGGCTTAGTCAGAAGGATGCCACCAGTAATGTGTCCTTGGAGCTATAACTCAATCTGGTCCCTTCCTTCTCTCTACTTCCTCTGAGACCTTTGCCATAGCACCTGCCTCAGATGGTACCCTGTCCACCTATATGGAGCCAAGCAACCATGGACTGAAGTCTCTGGATCCATGAGCCAAAATAAATAGTTCCTCCTGTTAAGTTGGCTTCTTTTGTTGGGGGGGGGGAGTGTTGTACTTTGGTTATAGTGACATGAAGTGACATATATCAAACCCTCGTGTGCGCACCAGAAATGCATAACATTTGCTCATTGTAATTCATTAAAACTGGAAAAGAAAAGCGGTGGAGTGGGGAGAGGAACTACGATATTATCAAGAGCAATCTCAAGACGCAAAGGACTTGGACAACTCTGACGGTGTTTTTCACTTTCCAATTACCTGTGAATTGTCCTCTCGCCCGCTGTACTTTCTAAAGTAGGCTGATGAAAATTTTGGTTTCAAGTAAGTTCTGTGATGAGCTTGATTAGTATCGAAACACAAAAGAGAAAGGTGAATGGATATGATGGCAATCTACGTGTGAGACGGGAGATAATGAACCAGAAGGAAGAGTTAAGTGAAGAAACGAAGTGTGGGAGATTTGCTAAATGACTTTTGGTGTATGAAACTCTGGGGGGACGTGCAAGTCAAGGTTCAGTTGTTAGTGGAAACTGGAATTATATCTGGAGCTTAGAAAGACGTGGTACCCTCAGACCCCAGGCTATAAACTGGCTAACTAGTCCGAGAATGAAAGAGATTAAATTTGTACAGTTCACTGTTCCAAATGCAGTTGAATGTAGCCTTAGGTGGATACCAAGGATAATGTACCTAGCTTACAGTCCTCACACTAGAGGGCAGCTTTCCATATAACAGTAGCCTCAGTGCTCTAACACAGATGGGCACCTCAAATACACTGTGTAGCACTCTTCTGAATCCTGATGCTCTCTGTTCACATGTACTGAAGACAGCACTCTGGTCTAGTCAACAAGGCTTGGGAAAGCCATAAAGCCGGTATTCTACAGCATCTAAACTAGTCTCTGTGAAGTCAAAACTTTTAAGAATATAAATAAATAAATGAAGGAGGGAAACTGGAGATGTTTGGATTTAAAGAATGAATTTGTATTAATTTGTTTTGAGGTAAAAATATCATAGTAAGGGATGTTTTCAAATGACACCGAGAGGAGAAATTTGAATATATTGAGGAGGTATATGAAGAATGAAACTGCAGAATTCAACTCTTGGGTTGAGAGATGCTAAGAGACAATTTTAATCACTCTTGGTCTATTATCCCAGTAATAGAACCATGTTCTTCCACAGGTTCCATTCTATTGCATTACCTCTCTTCCCCATTTCCTTTTCCTTTCTCTCTCACTCCGCCCCCCCCCCCCCCCAATTTGGCTCCTTCTTTCTTCCCTTTCATTACCTTGTTTTGCGATAGAGGGTTCAAATATTTGCCAGTCTAGTCACAAGTGGGATCAATAAAAGAAATGGATAGATATGGCTTGGAATATCCGGAAAATATGTCAAATATGTTCCACTGTTGATTGCAGTTTACATCTTTCCCACAATAATTATGTACTACCTATATTCAGGGCACTACACTAAGAACCAGGGACAGAAAAATTGAATCTAACATTTTGTATTAGAAGCAATTGTATTTCAGCACATTTAATTTAGAGGTTTATCGCCTGCTTTCTTTTGCTGGCTAGAACTGGCATCTTTCCACTTGTCGGCTTTTCATCTAAGGTTTGCTGCATTTTCTGGAGTAGCATTTGAGGACTCAATAACTAAGGTTCAGCTAGGATGACGGCTGCTGTTCTCTTGCTTGGAACAGGAAGTATTCCTCAGAGGAACTCTATATGCCTAGTACAACCTTGGCATCTCAAATTATAGCATGATGCCATAATTTAATTTTATCCTCCTGCAATCAAGAACAGAAAGATAAGATTAAGTCAGGCCAAGGCTTTCCTTCTTGTCCTTATTGTAATTACTTCCTCCCTAAGATTTCACATTAAGGGATCAAAAATGGAAGCTCGGTCCAGGGACTAAACCAAAACCCAAAGACTATACATGGACTGACCCAAGGCTCCAACTGCATAGGTAGCAGAGAACAGCCTTGTTGGAGCACCAATGGAAGGGGAAGCCCTTGATCCCGCCAAGGTTGGACCCCCAGTGCAGGGGAATGTTGGGGTGGTGGTGGTAAAGGGGCTGGAATTGGGGGGGGGAATACCTGTATGGGGGAGGGGGAGGGAATAGGGACTTATGGACAGGAAACCATGAAAGGTAATAACATTTGAAATGTAAATAAAGAAATAAATCTAATAATTTTTTTTTCAAAAATAAAAAAAAAAGGAAGCTCGGGGCAGCTTTGCTGTGTCTGTCAGTCAGTCTCCACTGTGGCAGGGTGAGGTGGCCATGATGGAAGTGGTCCTCAGGCCCAGAGATGAGCTTATGGTGTTGACGGTGGCCAGAACGTTCCACCACAAACCGTGTTTCCTTGGCCTTTCTTCTCTCACCCTCTCTGTCTTTAGGCAACTGTTGACCTGTCTTCTGCAAGAGAGGCACCATGCCACAGTACTGTTCCTTTCCGTCGGGAACAAATATCTCAAGGGTTTCCAGAGCATCTGAAAGCACACCATGGAAAGAATTACGTAAGTTAGCATATTATCTGTTAGTTCCCACCTATAAGTTTTAAGTTCATTTTAAGTCAGTGTTAAATATAAAGTTTGTTTAAGGAGTCAAAGGCTGACCGAAAAAACTGGCAGTTCTGCCTTTTCACATTTCCTGCTCTGCAGAGACGAGTTCTCTCGACACTGCTAAACTATTAATATCTCTCTCTCTCTCTCTCTCTCTCTCTCTCTCTCTCTCTCTCTCTCTCGATCTGTGTGTGTGTGTGTGTGTGTGTGTGTGTGTGTGTGTGTGTGTTGTTACACATGTATGGAGGTCTGAAGGCAACTTGTGGGATAGAACTTGGGTCTCTGGGCCTGGCAGGAAGCAGCACCACTACCTGATGATACGTTGTGTTGCCTCCAGTTAGCTCTCTCTGTTTAAAGTGGCCAATTGGCTGCTACATTTCCTTCCTCCACATTTATTGTAGATGTTTTTATTATCTGTTGATCAAGTCTGTAGCTCTCTCCCTCTCTCTCTGTCTGTCTGTCTGTCTCTGTCTCTCTTATTCTTAAGATTTCCATCTGTGACTATTTATTACATCATTTCTACCTCTCCTCTCTTTTTATTGATTCTTTGTGAATTTCACATCCTTCTCAATGCCGCTCATCTCCCCATCCCTTTGCACCTATGCTTCCATGAAATTGTCTTATAAAAACCTATAGCATCATAAGGGTATTTTAATACAGTGTATCTGGAAAACTAAAACAAAGGTAAAACTACATTAAACCTTCACATTGACCGTTGGGGAATTAACCAGTTGGTAAAGGGTTGCTGTGCAACCGTGAGGATCTGAGACCGGAATGGAGGGCAGGAAGAATAAAAGTTGCCTACTGAGTCTCAGCCCAGTGGGACACTGGGGTTTCCTGTTAGGAAGTAATTCTGTAAGGTCAGCTGGTGACACAAAGAAAGGGAATGGGAAATCAGCAGGGTAAGTCCTCAGGAAGCTGAGAATAAATCTATCTTAAGATCCATCTATAACACCTTGAACATATACCTAAAAGATTATACATCTCGCCACAGACACACTAGCTCTTCCATGTTCATTGCTGCTCTATTCATAATAGCCACAATTAAGAAACAGTCTATATATCTCCATCAATTGAAGAATGGATAATTAAAATGAGGTATATTTACACAGTGATATGCTATTCATCTACTAAGAAAAGTTCCCGGATAAATGGATGAAGCTAAAACAAAACCATCCTTATCAAGATAACTCAGACCCCAAGGGACAAATATTGTCTGTTTTCTTTTATATATGTATGCTAACTTTTAAGCTTTCAATATGTGTGCCACAATCCAAATATCCACAGAGGTTAGCTACTTAGTAAGAGACCAGAGGGGAGGGGAGGATCTCTCGAAGAAGGGGAAATAGGATATAGTGTTATGGAGATTAAAGAGGAAACTGTAATAAGAGGATTAAACAGGGAGGATGATGGGAGAGAAGACTAAAGGATGGGATATGGAGGATAGGACAGCTCCCACTAAAGGCCATTTGAGAAAAAAGAATAGAAACCTACTACTGCAACAACAACCTGAAATACATATATGAAAGAAAGTTAAACAGAGTCACCGTATAATTAAGGAGACAAGGCACCAACTAGACATCTAATGCCACCGAGTAAAGCCACTAATTCCAGGAATGGGTTACATCTTGTGAAGTCATTTGCCAGAGGGATCCTATGGAATTACGATACCCACCCTGCCCCCCCCCCAAATCACAAGGTATTGAGAAGGTATTGGTTACTTTCCAGCACCTGATGCTAAGGCCCTATTGCTAAAGGCACTATTTACTTATGTCATTGACTATGGTGGAGGGGAGCTGGTGCCCAACTAGAAGTTTCACCCTTATTGACAAGCATGACCACACTGCACATGATCAGAGGATGAGGGCAATCATTCATAACATCCCGCTACAAATCCTGTGACCTGCAAGTGTAATGGTGGTACAAAGGTTATGGGATTAAGTAACCACTTTTTATTATATTTAACACCTACTCCATGAGATGGAACCCATACCTGACACTGCTGAAGTGGCCGAGAACCTGAGACCAGATAAATCATGGGACTATGGTAAAAACTATGACTAATAGTAATAATGATATATTACTATGCTCATAATATCAGTGGAGAAACTTCTTTGAGTAGTAGAAGGGAACTAAAGCAGAGACCAACAACTGGACAATGTACAGGAAGTAAAAGACTTTGGAGTACTCAGTCCTAAATGGGTCTTCATCAAGCCTCTGTGCAAGGTCCAAGGATCTAGGCAGAAGAGGAGGCAGAGTGTCACGGTCCATTCCAAGGAAGTCATAGAGGCAGAAGTGATGGGTAACTCCAAAGAAACACTATCTTTTAAACACAAAAGGACTGATTCACATGTGAATTCACAAAGACTGTGTTGGCATGTACAAGACTGGCACAGGTTCTAATGAAATGAGGTCCTAGTACTGAGAGGGGTAAGTAGAACTAGATTTCTGCCTCTAACCAAGAAGCAATTGATACCTGCTACCAAAGTGAAAACTAGTTTTCTTTAATGGAGTGTCACTGGGTATATCAACTACACTCCAGGGCCAACCTTGTGCTTGGAAGTGGTTGGCTAACACAAAAGGAACTCCATGTTTTTTGTTTCTATATTTTTATGTGTGTATGGACTTTTTGTTTTGACTTATTGATGTTTTGTTTGTTACTATTTTCAATGAGGCAATGGGTATGGTAGAGGAATTTTAATCCAGCAACATGGCTATTTGGGCAAGGGATCACATCCAAAGACTAAGGTCTGTCTAGATCAGCTGGAATGATATACTTTTATCCCTCTAGCTGGAATACAGACATGGTCTTAGTATACACCTTTAATCACAAACAAAGAAGGTAAAGTTAGTCTGTAGAAGGAAACAGCCATGTTTGTAAGTGACAGCTGATTGAGGGGTTAAATGACAAATCAGAGAAAGATTTGACAAAACGAGTCACAGATAGGATCTGCCCAATTTTTGTGAGAACAGCACAGGAAATGGGGGGGACTTAAGAGAGTAGTACACACAACACAGAGAGAGAGAGAGAGAGAGAGAGAGAGAGAGAGAGAGAGAGAGAGAAGAGAAAAGAAGAGGAGAGGAGAGAGAGAGACAGAGAAGAAGGCAGAGGAGGAGGAGAAGGAGGAGAAGGAGGAGGAGGAGGAGGCGGCGGCAGTTTTTACCAGAGTAATTTTACAGAGACAGGTTGCAGGTGAAGACAGAACAAGCCAGAGAATAAGAAAAAAAAATCAGAAGATTAGAACGGATTGCCAAAGTCAGTTTGAGGCCACACAGAGCAAATCAGTCAGCAGTTGAGAGAAGCAAATTTGAATCAGTCAGCTGGGAGAGGAGTTTCTGAGCTAGAATAGCTGAGTTGAACCAGCCAGCCAGAGTTCAGGAAGAACTAGAAAGTGTGTGTTTATTCAGCAATAAGCCTCCGAGATGACAATTACATTTGGCAAATACAAGTTACTTTTACAGTTTTTTTTTTTACATATGATAAAAAGAGATAAAGTACATAAATTCATGTAGGTAAGGAGATGGGAAAGATTGGGGAGGTATTGGGGAAAGAGGAAGCATGATCAAAATATATTGTTTATAAAAAGTTAAATAAAATTCAGAAAAATGAAAGAGTTAAAAATCAGGGTACTGCCTGGTACCAAAACGATGATGTGGTGGTGGCGTATGCCTTTAATCCCTGCACTCAGGAGGCAGAGGTAAATCTCTGTGAGTTTGAGGCCAGCCTAGTCTACAGAACACGTTCCATGACAGCTAGGACTACACAGAGAAACCCTGTCACAAAACAAAACAAAACAAAACAAAACAAAACAAAACAAAACAAAACAAATGAACTTACAGAAATAAATAAAAGTTCATTATCAATAGGCATAACAAAATGAGTTAAATAGACTATAGGGTTCAGAACTAGAATCACACAGACATACATATTTTTAGTTTATTGTGGAAATTTAGAATTATTTTGGGGATGATATGAAATATCTTAAAATGATAACGGCATCACACAATAATGTTGGACTAGTGAAATGGCTACGTGACTAAAAGCTTTTACTGTCAAGGTTGATAACCTAAATTTGACATTCAGAGCCCACATGGCAAAAGGAGGGAAAGAACTCCCCTAGTTGAACTGATTCCAAGGGTCTTTTGACGTCCACACTAGTTCTCTCTGTCTCTCTCTTTTCTCTCATACACACACACACACACACACACACACACACACACACACACACACACAGAGAGAGAGAGAGAGAGAGAGAGAGAGAGAGAGAGAGAGAGAGAGACTCTTCTATTGCTGAGATGAGAAACTGATCAAGGTAACTCTTCTCAGAGAAATCACTGAACTCAGAGCTTGCTTATAGTTTCAGACGTTTAGTCCATTATTATCATGGCATGTAGACAGACTACTGGAGCAGTAGCTGAGGGTCCTCTCATGTTGGTATAAAGTTAGACATAACCAGTAGAAGAGGGTGAGGGAAAGAAGGTGGTGTGTGAAGACGTGAAGAAAAGAAAGGAAGGAAGGGTGGCAGCCATCTTCCAGTAACTTGCCAAAATGACAAACACAAAAGGAAAGAGGAGAGGTACTCGGTATATGTTCTCTAGGCCTTCTAGGAAACATGGAGTTGTTCCTTTGGCCACATACATGTGAATCTACAAGAAGGATGGTATTGTAGACATCAAGGGAATGGGCACTGTTCAAAGAGGAATGTCCCATAAGTGTTACCACGGCAAAACCAGAAGAGTCTACAATGTCACCCAGCATGCCGTGGACAGCATTGTAAACAAGCAAGTTAAAGGCAAGATCCTGGCCAAGAGGACCAATGTGCGGATTGAGCACATCAAGCACTCAAAGAGCAGTAACAGCTTCTTGAAGCGTGTGAAGGAGAAAAATCAGAAGAAAAAGGAAGCCAAAGAGAAGGGCACCTGGGTTCAGCTGAAGCGCCAGCCTGAGCCACCTAGAGAAGCCCACTTTGTGGGACTAACGGAAAGGAGCCTAGGCTGCTGGAGCCCATTCCAAACGAATTCATGGCCTAATGTACACAAAGAAAATAAAGGACCCAGACTGCAAAAAAAAAAATAAATAAAGGGAGGGAGGGAGGGAGAGAGAGAGAGAGAGAGAGAGAGAGAGAGAGAGAGAGAGAGAGAGAGAGAGAGAGAAGAAAAAGAAAGACAGAAAAACAGGTTTAACCTGAGTCTATCTTTGTAATATGTTTGTTGGGTGAAAATAGGTAGGTTCTTTACCTTAGTTGTGGTAAACATTCATTGTAGACTCAAAAGCTGAGGCAAACCTAAGAAACTGTAGGTGGTTTGGGCATGACTGCTCGCTAATATGTGTGTGTGTGTGTGTGTGTGTGTGTGTGTGTGTGTGTGTGTGTGTGTAAGCCAGAGATTGACCCTGGTTGTCCTCCTCAACCACTGTGTACTTGTTATACTAAGGCAGAGACTCTCACTGAATCAGGAACTTTGATCTGGCTAGTCTTGATAGTTACCATAAGCCTCGGATGCCCTGTTTCTACTTCCTGAGTGCTGATACACATAGTCGATCAGAATGCCATGCCTACCTGGCTCTTTAGTGGGTGCTAGGATTGGAATTCTATTCCTCACACTTGAGGAGAAGCATTTTTCTCCACTGGGCTGTCTCCCCAGCCTACAACATTAATATATATATATATATATATGTATATATATATATATATATATACACATATATATTATATATAACATTCTACTGTACAACAGAAATACTTTAGCACGTGCATTTATTTCTATGAACAAGAAGAAGTTGATGAATTCAGTAATAATTTCCAGGCATTACTGACCCCTCTCTGTTCAGAGCTCATTTCGGTCATGTTCAGAGTTGTTAACCCTTCAATTAAGAGATTTTCCCTGCCCTTTCTGTATAGGTTTCCATTGTCTGCTATATCTTAACCACCTCAATTATCCTGTGTTATTTTGTCCATACCAATTGCAATGAGCAATTGTAACCTATTAATTTACGTGCTTACCCCCTTGCCTTCTCTCACTATGAAATCAACTCCAAGTAAACGAGACTTAGTTCCTAGTTTATCATTGTATCCCTACCTATCAATAGCATTTCTGGTGCATAGTAAATGCTTAATAAATGCTTGTTGGATGGTCAAGTGAATTGTCAATAACATTAAGAAGGGCTGGGGCTACATATTGACCCATTTTTCCTAGAGCACAAATTGAATTTCTCTAGGGTATGTGTGGCTTCATTTTCTTTTTGTTGAATACAGAGCACAGTTGGTGGCTGCTCTCTAGAAGAGCTATGTTGTAAATGATAGCGAGGTAAGGTTACACTGTCCTCATGAAGCTTGCCATTAGTGCGAAGGAACACAAACATGGGTCTTGACCAGCCAGCCCTGGTCAACTACTAGTTGAGGAGTCCTTCAACCAGGAAGAGGTCAGGCCAGGATGAAGGAAGTTGTAATAATGTTTCAATAGCTGGTGGGGTACAGGGGGTTCCTCCTCCCCCATATTAAAAGACAAACTCTTGGAAACCACCTTCGCCTCCTAAGTACTGGGATATACCCCCACAGAGAGAGGCTTCTTGTATGTTATCTGTCTTCTGCTGGGTTTTCTCTCCCATATGGTTTCTATGGCTCCCCTGCAGCTCTAATGCATGGAAGGAATGGGGCCATAAGTTCCAGCTGGCTCGTGGGCCCCATTTTCTCACCTCTTTTCTGCCAGCCCTGTGTCAGAGAGCTGGGCTTCGTTCCCACTTCATCTAGCCTTATTCAGAGTGTATTCCCTGAACACAATCATCCTTAGCACAGAAGACGGGACGCAATCAGGAGAGAGGATTTTCCTGATAATCCTTGGGTCTTTGGACTGGAAGGAAACCTTTACAAATAGTGACTCATTTCTTTGAATTAATGCACTACCCTCTTTGGCATTCTATGTTTCTGATGATATACAGGCTGATTGAAATAGTAAAGCAATAAAGAAGGAGAAAACGAAAACATTTAAAATCTCAGTGTGAAACCAGAACTAGGTATTTGGTAGAGGTCCGGTGTGTGTGTGTGTGTGTGTGTGTGTGTGTGTGTGTGTGTGTGTGCTTGTGCTTGTGCTTGTGCGTGCATATGCGTATACATGTATATGCTTGTACGTGTACATGGATTCATGTGTGTGTGCTTATGTAGTGTGCGTGTGTGCCCCACACATGCATGTACACATGCCTGTGCATGGTGTCCATTGACAGGATAGAGACAGTGATCCCAAAGAAAGTGAAGTGGATTGGCTGCTGTCTGTGATTACGTTTCCTGAATCTCACCTTCCTCTGGAAAGAGGCCCAGAGCCAACTGAGTGTTAAGTGGACATCCTTACAGAGGCCATCAGTGAACTGAGCCACTGAGCACTTATGTCACTTAGGTTAGACTCAGGGAGACAATGTTTTGATGCTTTTTTTTTTTTTTACTAGTATAGGAGTTAAAGGTCTTGGTTCTGGGTAAGAGCAACATTGACTTGCTTCTCGTTTTATTGTTGAGCATGAAACAATATATCTTTAAGTAGCAGCTTATGCATTCCTAAGAGACAGATGGCAAAAGTATCTGCTTCGTAGAATTATAAAGATTAAATGAGTTAAAGTAGTAAAGCACATAGCGAAATCCTTGGCTCACATCAGGAACTTGATAAACACTGGCTATTTAAAGTGGAGTTATTAAAGGGAAGATTTTCCTACCAAATGGTGTTGTGAATGGCTCTCCCAATGCCTGAGATATTGGACCAGCCAGCATCCTCTCAGCCCTACTTTTCTCTGCATTTAAATGTTCATATCTTCAAAATGATCTTGACAATTCATTTTACCTACATTCTTCCCAAGAACAAATCACTTCAAAAAAAAAAAAAAAAGCTAATTAATCTTAGATGAGACATTGTGTCCTGGGGTATCTTTAAATCCTAATATCTTTGGAGAGTATAAAAGAGCTGAAGAGGATGCATTCGTGTGAAATGTTAGGATTCTGTGATCTAAAAATTATTGCCTACCTGTTTGCCTTGAGATGGCCTGGGTTTCCATCGGCTAGAATAGAACAAGAATGAAAACCTGAGCCTTTGAAGACACAAGGTTCCTTAAAAAGTCTAGCCTGAGACTCAGAAGACTTACTGAGTGATTCTAATATACTATTTAGGTCTTCTATTCTTAAAGGCTAAAGAGAGTTATCGAGGTTTTCTTCCTGTCTTGCTCCAGCAGCAGATATGGGTTCAGGACTTGTGTCAAAAGGCTGAGACCTAGTAACCTTAGCTGCTACTATTGTTTAGCTAAAGGTATAAAATGTGCCTATGAAATTATGTTCTAAATAATTATGTTTATGCCAATAGATTATTGATTTTTCAACTTTGTATAGAGAAGCCTCCTTTTGTACTGGGTAGCGGTTAATGCAGAGACTCATAGCTGGTTAAAGTGATGAGACTAAGGAAGGAACTTTGAGTGCTTAGCCTTGGATGGGTCAACCATAGCACTTCCTCCAAGGCTCATGGAATATCATAAATATGGGGAAGAAGGAGCAAGAGACAGAGGAGGAGGTATGGAATCTATCTTCTGGGGATGCCATGAAATTTGCATTCATGAGTTCATAGAAGCAGATTATCTGCATAGGACACATATAAGATTAGACTTGGAGATGTCCCATCTGGCATTGGGAAAGGCTCATGTGTCTGCAGTCCTTTCTGAGAAATTATTGGCTGTTAATGGTGGTAGAGGGAAAGGAGACATTTTGTTGAGTGGCATGGCCACTGGTAAGTTTCCTATGCTCTTATAAATAACCCCTCCCTCATATTTAGGTAAGTAGCTCGGCTTAAAAATCATTAGATCGCTAAAAAGAACAATGAAAGTCATAACAATAGAAGGGCACTTACTGGGAAGACAATGGATTAGTGCAAATTGGAGGGGCACACTAGGGGTAATGGAGGAGTGCATGTGATCAATACAATATGTACATATATGAAAATACTATAATAAAACCTATTAGGCATAATTAATATATTCTATTTAAATTCTTTACATGAAAAATGAATCTATTCTCTCAAAGGAAAAGTGGTTTCAGGCAGTCAGGTTGACTGAAGTTGTCACAATAAACTACCCTTACAATTTGTGTTTCTAGTTAGGTCATCCACTCCTAGCAACATAAGACTTTCTGAAGATCCATGGAATCATCTGGAAATTCTCAAATGCAAATTCTTTAGTTCTACCCATAGAGAGTAAAATATGGAAGATTCAGGTAGAGTCTTGAAATAAGAATTTCTAATGAGCTCTGGTGTGTAATTTTTGCATTAGGGTAATTTGTACCAGACGCATCTATATATCCTGAGTTACTGGTACATACATCAAGGTGTCAGTTACAGAGTTCACAAAAAACATCTTCCTTTTGTATTTTTAATCCTGTTTTGGTGCAAGTGTCTCGTTTTCCTACCGTTGAGAGATGATTTGGGTGCTTAAGAAGATGAATACAGAGAATTTACAAGGCAACTTCCACTGTTAAAATATCAAGAGTGAGGGCCAGAGAAATGGCTCCATGGATAAAAGTGCTTGCTGCCAAACCTGATGATTTCACTTCCATCCTGGACTCACATGGTGGAAGGAGAAAACTGCAAGTTGTAGTTGTAGTATCATACGTACCTCCATGCATATGCACACACACACACACACACACACACACACACACACACACTCATACACTCACAAATAAAAGTCATTAAAATATATTGTATGACATTCTCAAAGAATAAATAAAATCACTGAATACCTGAAGACATAATAAAAACCTTTAGAAATGATAAGTGATAAAAAGGCACACATTCTATCCATTTTGTAACAGAGTAGAAATAAAACACACACACACACACACACACACACACACACACACACACACACACACATCTGTTAAAGGAAACTCAGAAACCAGAGACCATGGTGTAATATTGAACATGCATGGTAAAGTAGAAGCGATAGTGAAAGGAATAGTATTTGTTTCTACATATCTTTTAGAATACTACTGACTCCTAAATTATACTAATATTTTAATATTCTAAAAAGAATATGAAAACAACAAGTATAAGCTCCTACAATTGCAAACAAAATGGAGATGCTTGAGTTGAGCTTTAGATCAAGTTAATAATATTAACATAAAGATTCCAATTGAGAAAAGAAATGAAACTATATCCCATCATTGGAGGATATTTTCTAAAGACAAAATCCTTTGTTGGTAGTGGCTTAGTTTGAAGCCACTTTTTTGTGGACTGGCAAACTGAGGAAATGAGCAAGTGTGTTAGAGGACAGTTTTCATCGTAGGAGAAACAAATGTGAAAACGGGAAGACAAGGACTCCGGTATTCGGGATTCCCGTGGACCGTATCTGACCTCATCAAAGCATGTATTTGCTTGCTGGGTAGAATGAAAGGTATGGAAGATACCTTAACATTATAACACTAAGGAGTAAGGATTCCCTTGCCATCCTTGCCCCGCTTTTAAACTACCACCTCCCATTCAGAGGAATGAGGGCTTGATGAGAAACTGGTTCATGGTAATGGAGACCAAGGTGTGCTTCAGCATGAAGTTGTGCCAAAAAAGCAAAGTGTGCTCAAACACTGATTTAAAAAAATATATTAAAAAACAAACAAAGACCACATATCCAGAAGCTAGGTTGAAGGAAGAATTTCTACTGGCTAATTTTGGGACACCTAAGATATCAAAGCCAATTGTGAGAAAGAATTATGAGCCATTTATTGTTCAAAATGCATGCTCACAATGGTACCAACAATACTGGAGATGAATGGGGAGAAGATATATTCATCTCTACAGAGAATCACAAAGGCAGAAATGATGGAAAATTATAATTTTCTAGGTCTGTCGATCAACATTACAATAATTGATTCAAGTAAGTCATCAAAGCATGCTAAAATCATTGAATAAAATATTGGTCCTAGGGAAAAGCTCATTGGTAAGTGTTTGTTTAGCATGCACTAGGCCCAGAATCAACCTGCACAGAAAAGTCTTTAGAATTATCCATTTTCAAAAATATTCATTTTTTAGAGAAAGGATATATCATATTTGCAATGGAGAAATCAGGCAGCATTACTTGAGCCCCATGATTAAATTTACAATCACCACATTTGACGAACAAGTAACACATGCCACCTGATATACTAGGAAGGACATAATGTCTTCCTGAAAATGTTTAATCATATTCTACTCACAATGAAGTGATGAAATGAATTCAAACTGACAAGTGTTTGGCAAAACAAATGTTCTTTTAAAGAAAAGAAACAAAAACAGCCAAGGCACTGCTAAAATATTACTAAAGAGAGAGAGAGCAAGTAAATATGCAGAATTCTTGACTGGTCCTCAAATCTTAAAAAGTTCATCAGTAGACATTATTGGGGCAATATAGTAAACTAATAAAAAATGACATAGAATAATATATATCAGAGTTATAATTTTCTGGAAATTATACATTCTATAAAAAATAGGAGAACGACTTTGTTCTCATGAAATCTACATTAAAATATTGAGGGATAAAGAATTCTGATATTTATCATTTAATAGTTCAACATGAAGAGAGGGAATAAATGGAAATGAGTCTGATGAAATCAACTGCTGAATCTAAGTAAAGAATAGCACATGTTGGTATTATTACTATTCCATCCTTTTGGGTATTAAAAAAAATCCAAAATTAAAAAAAATTGGCTCCCTTTGGAGTGGTATAGCTGGGTCCACAGGTAGTTCAATGTCCAATTTTCTGAGGAACCTCCAGACTGATTTCCAGAGTGGTTGTACCAGTCTGCAATCCCACCAACAATGGAGGAGTGTTCCTCTTTCTCCACATCCTCACCAGCATCTGCTGTCATCTGAGTTTTTTTATCTTAGCCATTCTGACTAGTGTGAGGTGGAATCTCAGGGTTGTTTTGATTTGCATTTCCCTGATGACTAAGGATGTTGAACATTTCTTTAGGTGCTTCTCAGCCATTCAATATTCCTCAGCTGTGAATTCTTCGTTTAGCTCTGTATTCCATTTTTTAATAAGGTTATTGGGCTCTCTGGAGTCTAACTTCTTGAGTTCTTTGTATAGTTTGGATATCAGCTGTGATAGTGGTTTTCATATACTTAGCCCAGGGAGTGGCTCTGTTAGAAGCTGTGGCCTTGTTGGAGGAAGTGTGTCACTATGAGAGTGGGCTTGGAGACCCTTCTCCTAGCTTCCTGGGGATGCCCAGGTGGTTCCTGGCTTCCTTCCAGTGAAGATGTAGAACTCAGCTCCTCCTGCACCATGTCTGCCTGGATGCTGCCATGCTGCCATGCCTTGATGATAATGGACTGAACCTCTGAATCTGTAAGCCAACCCCAATTAAATGTTGTCCTTTATAAAACTCACATTGGTCATGGTGTCTGTTCACAGTAATGAGACCCTAACTAAGACATCAGTCCTCTATCAGATGTAGGACTGGTAAAGATCTTTTCCCCAAACTGTTGGTTGATGTTTTGTCCTAATGACAGTGTCCTTTGCCATACAGGAGCTTTGCAATTTTATGAGGTCCCATTTGTGCTCCAACATATAATAAGGACATATGCTCCACTATGTTCATAGCAGCCTTATTTATAATAGCCAGAAGTTGGAAAGAACCCAGATGTCTTTCAAGAGAGGAATGGATACAGAAAATGTGTTACACCTACACAATGGAGTACTACTCAGCTATTAAAAACAATGACTACATGAAATTCTTAGGCAAATGCATAGAACTAGAAAATATCATCCTGAGTGAGGTATCTCAGTCACAAAGAACACACATGGTATGCACTAACTGACAAGTGGATATTAGCCCAAAAGCTCAGAATACCCAAGAAACAATTCACAAACCATAATATGAAGCTCGAGAAGGAAGACCAAAATGTGGATGCTTCAGTCCTTAGAAGGAGGAACAAAATATCCATCGGAGGAAATATAGGGACAAAGAGTGATACAGGGACTGATCCAGAGACTACCTCATCTTGGGATCTATTCCATATGCAGCCACAAACCCAGTCACTTTTGCTGATGCCAAGAAGTGCTTGCTGAACCACTGAATTGAGAATAGGATCCCCGTTGAAGGAATCAGAGAAAGAACTGGAAGAGCTTGAAGGGGCTCGAGACCCCATATGTACAACAATGCCAAGCAACCAGAGCTTCCAGGGACTAAGCCACTACCTAAAGACTATACGTGGACTGACCCTGGACTCTGACCTCATAGGTAGCAATGAATATCCTAGTAAGAGCACCAGTGGAAGGGGAAGCCCTGGCTCCTGCTAAGACTGAACCCCCAGTGAACTAGATTGTTGGGGGGAGGGTGGCAAGGGGGGGAGGATGGGGAGGGGAACACCCATACAGAAGGGGAGGGGGAGGGGGATGTTTGCCCGGAAACCGGGAAAGGGAATAACACTCGAAATGTATATAAGAAATACTTAAGTTAATAAAAAAAAAAATTAAAAAAAAAAAGAAGTGCTTGCTGACAGCCTGATATGGATGTCTCCTGAGAGGCTGTGCCAGAACCTTACTGATATAGATTGAGGGTGCTTACAGCTAACCATCAGACTGAGCATGGGGACCCCAAAGGGGGAGTTAGAGAAAGGACAGAAGGAGCTGAAGGGGTTTGCAACCTCATAGGAAAAACAACAATATCAACCAACCAGACCCCCCCCAGAGCTCATGGGGACTAAACCACCAATCAAAGAGTACACGTGGAGGGACCCATGACTCTAGTCACATATGTAGCAGAGGATGGCATTGTCTGACATCAATAGAAGGAGAAGCTCTTGGTCCTGTGAAGGCTCATGTCCCAGTGTAGGACAATGCCAGGGTGTTGACGTGGGAGTGGGTGAGTGGCAGTGGGGAGTGGGATCATCTTCATAGAAGCAGGGGGAGGAAGGAGGGAGAATGGAAGATGGGGGAAAGGGGATAGCATTTGACATGTAAATACATAAAATATCCAATAAAAGAATGGGCTCCAAAGTGTTCTTGGTTACAATCAATATTATTACCACAATACTGGAATAGACATGTGCTTGTTAATAACCGAAGCACTTATTTACTTACTGTCTCTATGGTTGTCTTTATCCCATCCCCCACACTCATCAGGATGTGCTTAGCTCCCAAAGTAGAGGAGATAGCTGGGAGCATGGTGAGTGTTCTCTGTCTTACTATCTCAGAGGAATAGGCCCCACTTCAAGCAAGTCTCCTGAGAGCTAATGGCCAACGGAACATTATTGCAATCCTGGGATAAGATCATTTTTTTATGATAGTAATTTGTTACACTAGTTTGCCACTTGTCTGCTGCTTCCTTGTTAATCCAATAATCTATATGAGAAAAGCAATTTGACTTACCCTCTTCCCATCTGCCGCCCATCATCCAATCTATATCTTAACTATGAGTGATTTATTAGTGGTGTCTGTGCATCTCAGTCCCACTGGTGGCCCCCATTTCAGGCTCCTACTTGGATACACTCCCTGAGTGTGTTAGAAGGCAAGCTCAGCATGGAGATTAAAAGCAACAAAGGAATAATAAACTGAGCTGCAGTTCCAGTCGTTGTTCATCTCAAACAATTAAAATTTATGCATGTGTGTTAAGAAGGGCCTTTTCTGGGCTAGTCTTGAGAATGTCTGAAACTAGGCTATTTTTCATCATAGCCTTGATTTCCTTAGCAGGCTAGAATTAGTTATTGGCTCCAATGTCCCAATTCAATGTTGTTCTTCTCACCTGAGGCTCCTGGATACCCAGTCATGTGAACTGGACCATAGTCTGTTTCAAAGACCATGAGCAGAGTCCAAAGAGTAGGTAGCTATGGGGTATAATGTGCCGGAGTTTATCTATAGAGGGGAGTCAACTTACAAAAGTGGGGGTCTTATTCTCCTCACATCAGAATATTGCCCGTGGTTGTTGAGCTTCTCTTTTTTCAAGTCACGCTGCTCTATTCAGAAAAAGAATGGCTCTAAGATGACACTCCCGGACGAGAAACCCATGATCTTGGCCAGGGAGAAAGTGCATAGCAGTGGCTGGCTGTCCTCCGTGAACTGGGCATGCCTTTAGCCTAGATTTTATCTTTAGACATGTGCTGCACATGGCCCAACCCAAAATTGTAGTAATGGATATGGATGAACACACAGGGCCCACCTTTACACTGTCTATGCACAGCTTCCATGAAGAGTCCATACTGGATGGTAGTTAAGTCGTTGGCTAACTTTGACCTCTTCACAATTTTCTATTTCTCTGCCTTACAGCAAATTTATCTGTCGCTTGTATCTCAGCTGTTTCTTTAACATGGGACTGCTGTTGTCCCCCGCGCCCCATGGCAGTAACAACCATTCAGCCATTTATTATTTTCATTCTTCCTTTTCCATTCAGTGTACTCTGAGTTTTAATTCCATATTGATACTCTCATTCCCATAAGCAACCTTTTTTTTCCTCATGTCCTTGGAGTTCTGAGAACTCCTCTTGCTTTGAATTGGCCTTTATGTGGTTTGTTTGCCTGTTTCTAAACTTCTCCCCCATAAATATTCCTCTATTGTTACCCCAGATAGGGACTCTCCACTCCCTGCTGAGCCAGTGACACATTGTGATGATAAGGACTACTGGCTGCTAATACACTCAAGAGTGGTCTCTTGAGCTGATGGGTTTTAGGGAAGAGAAAGCGAAAGCAGACAATCAAACATTCAATGGGTACAGCTCTTTCTACCCATAAGCCTCCATCACTTTCACTTCAAAATCACCTTATGTTGTCCTCCTGTAAGCAACCTAGCAGTGTGCCGTGTGAGGCCATAGTTCTGACCTTCATGCATTCCATTTTTTGAGGTGGCTAAAGGCTGCAGTTTTGCATAGCAGTTGTTATAAGTAGTTTGTTCTCATGAACTAAATACCTGTTGTCTAAGGATGGGAACTGTCCAGCTACATTCCTACTCGCCTTGTAGTTTCAGCACAGTATTCAGAAAGTGTTCAATAAATGCTCAAGAATCTTTGTGGTTACATATTACATTGGGGGGGGGGGTGCTGTGATTTCTTCCCTTGAGTCATTTTCTTTCAGAACTCTGCATTATGAAACCATTTCTTCTGCCCAAGAGTTGCAATTCTCCATAGAGAAATCGTCTTCCTCCCTCCTTTGCTTAATTAGCTGCCTTTCTCAGTACTTTTTCCCCTTCTCTCTGACAGGTTCCACTATTGTCTGTTTGCAGCTGTTCATAGTTGAGAAACTGAGCAGACATGGTAATGTGTGCCTGGTGTGTGGGAAGAGCACCTTGTGTTTCTCCTGGACTGGCCAGGCAGCCTGTTCCGACTTAGTCTTTCTAAAATAAGCTTTTCTTGGCAGCCAGGGCCTGGGTTATTTGCAGTTTCATTCTGTGGAGGAAGTTCTTGCTTGCACTAGTGATCCGTGTTTCTATTTAGCCACACACAAACACTTGGATGCTCCAAAATGCTTCCTGTCTACACCGTACATCAAATGCTAGATTCAACCTTGCTTGTGAACTTGCCCATATGACTGAGAACCAGCTTATGTTGCAGACTTTTCCTCTTAAGCAGCTAACTTAGTAAGCTGTCCTACTGTCTTCTGGTCCATTTCCATCTCTTTCTATGTGCTTCTCAGTTGTACTCTAAATATTAAGAGACATTGTGCTAGGAAATAGATTGCGGTCTTCGTGATCATCTTTCGAATTATGGTCAAGATGGAATATTTCTACTTGGGAATGTTGAATACTTTGGCATTGTTTATTTATTCTCCCCAGAAGCTTTGAGACAATGATATTGACAGCCAAGAGAGGTTACAGGGGGTGTCTGCATTTCCACATGTCTAGGATGATGGTCTGAGGCACTGATCTGAGACTCTCATTCTGAGTCATGTATTTTCACGGTGTAGGAGGAATCAAGCTAGTTAATCCCCCTTCGATATGTTTTGCAGCTGTTAGGACTTCGTGACCTTTCCACAAAGACACAGAGGATCTCAGTGATCAGAGAGCAAGCTGGAGGGGACAGGTTGGAGGCCTGGAGAGATAGCAGGCTTTGAACAAGCTGTAAGGTGGCTGCCAACTGTCTTGTTGATGTGGGCAGCGTCTCAGCGAGGACAAAAATCTTTCAGTTTCCCAGTCTATTTTAGGAATATTCCTTTTTCCAAGATATTCAAAAGTATAGAAACTTGGAAGATGGGTGCTTGAAAGGAAAGGTAGGCCAAACTCTTTAAATGCGTGTATGATTTTTAAAACATAACTACTTTGTTCATTGAAGACAAGGAGAACTTACAGAAGAAGTTGAAACTGTCCAGATTCTTTGCGCTTGGCAAGTGAAAACACAGCCCACTCTTTCCTGGAAAAGAAAGGAGTGATGGACAGAACACGCTACACACTTATACAGCTTTTTGGCCCCAGGAGTCTCATTCCAAAAAAGAAACAGAGCTTTGTGTAAGGGTAATATTTGCCATCTTCCCATATAACAGGATAACAGTGCTAGATGTCAACTGAATCTCATTACTGTTATGGGATATACTGAGTTTGAAAACATATTCAAATTGAAGGCATCAATGTTATGTGTTCTAGGAGCTGGGGACTCCCTCATTGTCTCAGGATACTACATCCCATTTCTTCCCTGAATTCTACCCTACAACTCAGCTATACCCCTTCCTTCACCCCTAAATAACTCTCCAGGTTAAATTGCTGGTCAGTGATGGGCAGGTGTTCATTAATCATTTGCCTCAGCTGCAGGAGGTCCTTGTTAAAGAGTCAACAAGAAGAGTAACTCTTACAGCTGCAGAAGTTGAAACTATGTGCTGAATAATTAGCCACGTCTGGTAATCAGTAGGCAATCCAATAATAGACACAGAAAACAAACAAGAAACTATTGAACAGCACTAGTAGGCTGATGTTTCTAAGGGGAACACACCCCTTTACACTGAAGAAGACCATCCTGGCTAAAAATACCAGGCTATTTTGATTTCTTTGTATTACATATATTGATTTTGCTCACAGACTGTGAAACTAGATACAGATGGTTGGCTCAATAACTATTCCAGTGTGTCTATGATGTAGGCTAATCTGTAGAAAATATGGAAGGAGAAAACTTGAGAATACATATCAGACCAGCTTAGAGCAGATATTTGCACATTGCCTGATAAGAGTGTGAATGTGTTGACTTTGGTATTGCCAACCATAAAACCAAGGTAGAAATATCAATAAATGCCTCCTCCTTTTTTGATATCTCTTTAGCTCTGGCCCAGCTTCTCTTTGATCCATTATCTATTCAAGTGTGTGGCTTTCCCTTGAGAGCATCCCTTGGGGGCTTTTAAGAAATGGACCTCCATAGGTCCCACTCCAGATGTGCTGAATCAGACACTATGAATGCAGGAGTCTATGAAAATGGTTTAGCAATCTTTCACATAACTCTAATGTGTGCCATCAACATCTACGACCCTAATACCAAGATCGTGTTTTGCAGACCAGCAGCAAGGAGTCCTTAACACAGATTCTTCAGCCCTTTCGCACGACCTGCATTTTCACCAGATCCCAGGGGGTTATCAGGCAAACTAAAGTTTGAGAGGCATAGGCCAGTTTGGCTCATGTCCCACCTACCTGACAGAACTTCTTATGAAAGGCCCCTTAATACCAAGGACTGCAAATCATGACCCTCAATGGCTGTTTTCCCATCAGTCCCTGCATCTTGAAACAGGTCTCTACTGAATTTCACACAGGTACTCACTCTCCCCTTAGGCCATATTTTTTGTGAAAACATTGAATATTGCTTCCTTGGCTCCATCATAGATGCTGTTCCCTTTTTGAATGTTACTAAATATCATAAATATACTTCAAAGATTCTGTCTTCACCCTGTGGGTCTCGGTTTATATATTTTTCCTGAACTCACACATTGCTGACTTATAAATGCCTATCATTCTCTGCTATCTTACTATAGGGCATTGCAGGCATTGTAAACTAAACATTCAAAAAATTCCAATTTAGCATTTGTCTACGCTCAGCTTCTTCCTACTTTAATAGCTTTTTTATTGAGTTGATGTTTACCCAAACTTAAAGGTTGCAATTTCTTTCCATTCTTTTCTTTTCTTCACTTAAATGTTTTATTTTAAAAACTAGCTCACAAAGCAACGGGTTTCCACATGGCCTTCCATAAAGCCCCATTACAGTTGATTCCTTTGCCATTTTTTTCCTCTGTCTCCTTTTCTTAGTGTAAACTTTGCTCTCATTATTCCCCCTCTACTTAGGTCTTCTGTGGGGAATGCAGTAGAACAGAAGCCTTCTTCTTTCGCCTCTGGGATCCTCTCAAGTTTCCCAAGTTTTACCCATATTTACTATCACACCAATATACATATTTAACAGTAGAGTCTAGAATGAGCCCATAGAGAAAATATAGAATATTTGTCTTTCTAAGTCACGATTACTTTGTTTCATACGATGTTTTACAGTTCTATCCAGTTTCTTGCAAATTTCATTTTTTCTTTATGGTTGAAGAAAATTCATATATATATATACATACATATATATATATATATGTGTTACATATATATTACATTATCCATCCATCTGTTGAACATCTATCTAGGTTGTAGATGTTTTCTAGTTTTTGTAAAATGAGCAGTGGTAAACATAAATATGTAAGTATCTCTGTGGCAAGATGTAGTATTTTGAGCACACACAAAAAAGCGATGTAGTAGGATCATGCTGCAATTCTATTTCCAGTTTTGAAGTACACACCACATTCATTTCCATAGTGGCCGCACTTTTTATACTCCCACAATGAGTAAATAAGAACTCTTTCCCCACCGGCGGATCCCGGACCGCAGCAGCTCTCTGCTCCCAAACCCCGTGGGAGAGAGACCCCACCGCCTGATCAGGTGGGCACTCCTGAGGCTGCAGAGCGGAGGAGACCACCAACACTGCCCACCCCTGCCCACATCCCTGGCCCAAGAGGCAACTGTATAAGGCCTCTGGGTTCCCGTAGGGAAGGGCCCGGGAGCGGCAGGACCCCTGCGCCTGAGACACTGCCGGAACCTGAAGGAAACAGACCGGATAAACAGTTCTCTGCACCCAAATCCCGTGGGAGGGAGAGCTGAACCTTCAGAGAGGCGGACACGCCTGGGAAACCAGAAGAGACTGCACTCTGTGCACATCCAGGCGCCAGAGGAAAACACCAAACGTCATCTGAAACCCTGGTGCACGGAGGCTCCCGGAAGGAGCGGCACAGATTTTCCCGGTTGCTGCCACAGCAGAGAGGACTTAGGCAGTACCCCACGAGCAAACTTGAGCCTTGGAACCACAGGTAGGACCAATTTTTCCCCTGCAAGAAACCTGCCTGGTGAACTCAAGACACAGGCCCACAGGAACAGCTGAAGACCTGTAGAGAGGAAAAACTACACGCCCGAAAGCAGAACACTCTGTCCCCATAACTGGCTGAAAGAAAACAGGAAAACAGGTCTACAGCACTCCTGACACACAGGTTATAGGACAGTCTAGCCACAGTCAGAAATAGCAGAACAAAGTAACACTAGAGATAATCTGATGGCGAGAGGCAAGCACAGGAACCCAAGCAACAGAAACCAAGACTACATGGCATCATCGGAGCCCAATTCTCCCACCAAAGCAAACACGGAATATCCAAACACACCAGAAAAGCAAGACCTAGTTTCAAAATCATATTTGATCATGATGCTGGAGGACTTCAAGAAAGACATAAAGAACTCCCTTAGAGAACAAGTAGAAGCCTACAGAGAGGAATCGCAAAAATCCCTGAAAGAATTCCAGGAAAACACAATCAAACAGTTGAAGGAATTAAAAATGGAAATAGAAGCAATCAAGAAAGAACACATGGAAACAACCCTGGACATAGAAAATCAAAAGAAAAGACAAGGAGCTGTAGATACAAGCTTCACCAACAGAATTCAAGAGATGGAAGAGAGAATCTCGGGAGCAGAAGATTCCATAGAAATCATTGACTCAACTGTCAAAGATAATGTAAAGCGGAAAAAGCTACTGGTCCAAAACATACAAGAAATCCAGGACTCAATGAGAAGATCAAACCTAAGGATAATAGGTATAGAAGAGAGTGAAGACTCCCAGCTCAAAGGACCAGTAAATATCTTCAACAAAATCATAGAAGAAAACTTCCCTAACCTAAAAAAAGAGATACCCATAGGCATACAGGAGGCCTACAGAACTCCAAATAGATTGTACCAGAAAAGAAACACCTCCCGTCACATAATTGTCAAAACACCAAACGCACAAAATAAAGAAAGAATATTAAAAGCAGTAAGGGAAAAAGGTCAAATAACATATAAAGGGAGACCTATCAGAATCACACCAGACTTTTCGCCAGAAACTATGAAGGCCAGAAGATCCTGGACAGATGTCATACAGACCCTAAGAGAACACAAATGCCAGCCCAGGTTACTGTATCCTGCAAAACTCTCAATTAACATAGATGGAGAAACCAAGATATTCCATGACAAAACCAAATTTACACAATATCTTTCTACAAATCCAGCACTACAAAGGATAATAAAGGGTAAAGCCCAACATAAGGAGGCAAGCTATACCCTAGAAGCAAGAAACTAATCATCTTGGCAACAAAACAAAGAGAATGAAAGCACACAATCATAACCTCACTTCCAAATATGAATATAACGGGAAGCAATAATCACTATTCCTTAATATCTCTCAATATCAATGGCCTCAACTCCCCAATAAAAAGACATAGATTAACAAACTGGATACGCAACGAGGACCCTGCATTCTGCTGCCTACAGGAAACACACCTCAGAGACAAAGACAGACACTACCTCAGAGTGAAAGGCTGGAAAACAATTTTCCAAGCAAATGGTCAGAAGAAGAAAGCTGGAGTAGCCATTCTAATATCAAATAAAATCAATTTTCAACTAAAAGTCATCAAAAAAGATAAGGAAGGACACTTCATATTCATCAAAGGAAAAATCCACCAAGATGAAGTCTCAATCCTAAATATCTATGCCCCAAATACAAGGGCACCTACATATGTAAAAGAAACCTTACTAAAGCTCAAAACACACATTGCACCTCACACAATAATAGTGGGAGATTTCAACACCCCACTCTCATCAATGGACAGATCATGGAAACAGAAATTAAACAGAGATGTAGACAGACTAAGAGAAGTCATGAGCCAAATGGACTTAACGGATATTTATAGAACATTCTATCCTAAAGCAAAAGGATATACCTTCTTCTCAGCTCCTCATGGTACTTTCTCCAAAATTGACCATATAATTGGTCAAAAAACGGGCCTCAACAGGTACAGAAAGATAGAAATAATCCCATGCGTGCTATCGGACCACCACGGCCTAAAACTGGTCTTCAATAACAATAAGGGAAGAATGCCCACATATACGTGGAAATTGAACAATGCTCTACTCAATGATAACCTGGTCAAGGAAGAAATAAAGAAAGAAATTAAAAACTTTTTAGAATTTAATGAAAATGAAGGTACAACATACCCAAACTTATGGGACACAATGAAAGCTGTGCTAAGAGGAAAACTCATAGCGCTGAGTGCCTGCAGAAAGAAACAGGAAAGAGCATATGTCAGCAGCTTGACAGCACACCTAAAAGCTCTAGAACAAAAAGAAGCAAATACACCCAGGAGGAGTAGAAGGCAGGAAATAATCAAACTCAGAGCTGAAATCAACCAAGTAGAAACAAAAAGGACCATAGAAAGAATCAACAGAACCAAAAGTTGGTTCTTTGAGAAAATCAACAAGATAGATAAACCCTTAGCCAGACTAACGAGAGGACACAGAGAGGGCGTCCAAATTAACAAAATCAGAAATGAAAAGGGAGACATAACTACAGATTCAGAGGAAATTCAAAAAATCATCAGATCTTACTATAAAAACCTATATTCAACAAAACTTGAAAATCTTCAGGAAATGGACAATTTCCTAGACAGATACCAGGTATCGAAGTTAAATCAGGAACAGATAAACCAGTTAAACAACCCCATAACTCCTAAGGAAATAGAAGCAGTCATTAAAGGTCTCCCAACCAAAAAGAGCCCAGGTCCAGACGGGTTTAGTGCAGAATTCTATCAAACCTTCATAGAAGACCTTATACCAATATTATCCAAACTATTCCACAAAATTGAAACAGATGGAGCCCTACCGAATTCCTTCTATGAAGCCACAATTACTCTTATACCTAAACCACACAAAGACCCAACAAAGAAAGAGAACTTCAGACCAATTTCCCTTATGAATATCGACGCAAAAATACTCAATAAAATTCTGGCAAACCGAATTCAAGAGCACATCAAAACAATCATCCACCATGATCAAGTAGGCTTCATCCCAGGCATGCAGGGATGGTTTAATATAAGGAAAACCATCAACGTGATCCATCATATAAACAAACTGAAAGAACAGAACCACATGATCATTTCATTAGATGCTGAGAAAGCATTTGACAAAATTCAACACCCCTTCATGATAAAAGTCCTGGAAAGAATAGGTATTCAAGGCCCATACCTAAACATAGTAAAAGCCATATACAGCAAACCAGTTGCTAACATTAAACTAAATGGAGAGAAACTTGAAGCAATCCCACTAAAATCAGGGACTAGACAAGGCTGCCCACTCTCTCCCTACTTATTCAATATAGTTCTTGAAGTTCTAGCCAGAGCAATCAGACAACAAAAGGAGATCAAGGGGATACAGATCGGAAAAGAAGAGTTCAAAATATCACTATTTGCAGACGACATGATAGTATATTTAAGTGATCCCAAAAGTTCCACCAGAGAACTACTAAAGCTGATAAACAACTTCAGCAAAGTGGCTGGGTATAAAATTAACTCAAATAAATCAGTTGCCTTCCTCTATACAAAAGAGAAACAAGCCGAGAAAGAAATTAGGGAAACGACACCCTTCATAATAGACCCAAATAATATAAAGTACCTCGCTGTGACTTTAACCAAGCAAGTAAAAGATCTGTACAATAAGAACTTCAAGACACTGAGGAAAGAAATTGAAGAAGACCTCAGAAGATGGAAAGATCTCCCATGCTCATGGATTGGCAGGATTAATATAGTAAAAATGGCCATTTTACCAAAAGCAATCTACAGATTCAATGCAATCCCCATCAAAATACCAATCCAATTCTTCAAAGAGTTAGACAGAACAATTTGCAAATTCATCTGGAATAACAAAAAACCCAGGATAGCTAAAGCTGTCCTCAACAATAAGAGGACTTCAGGGGGAATCACTATCCCTGAACTCAAGCAGTATTACAGAGCAATAGTGATAAAAACTGCATGGTATTGGTACAGAGACAGACAGATAGACCAATGGAATAGAATTGAAGACCCAGAAATGAACCCACACACCTATGGTCACTTGATTTTTGACAAAGGAGCCAAAACCATCCAATGGAAAAAAGATAGCATTTTCAGCAAATGGTGCTGGTTCAACTGGAGGTCAACATGTAGAAGAATGCAGATCGATCCATGCTTATCACCCTGTACAAAGCTTAAGTCCAAGTGGATCAAGGACCTCCACATCAAACCAGACACACTCAAACTAATAGAAGAAAAACTAGGGAAGCATCTGGAACACATGGGCACTGGAAAAAATTTCCTGAACAAAACACCAATGGCTTATGCTCTAAGATCAAGAATCGACAAATGGGATCTCATAAAACTGCAAAGCTTCTGTAAGGCAAAGGACACTGTGGTTAGGACAAAACGGCAACCAACAGATTGGGAAAAGATCTTTACCAATCCTATAACAGATAGAGGCCTTATATCCAAAATATACAAAGAACTCAAGAAGTTAGACCGCAGGGAAACAAATAACCCTATTAAAAAATGTGGTTCAGAGCTAAACAAAGAATTCATAGCTGAGGAATGCCGAATGGCTGAGAAACACCTAAAAAAATGTTCAACATCTTTAGTCATAAGGGAAATGCAAATCAAAACAACCCTGAGATTTCACCTCACACCAGTGAGAATGGCTAAGATCAAAAACTCAGGTGACAGCAGATGCTGGCGAGGATGTGGAGAAAGAGGAACACTCCTCCATTGTTGGTGGGATTGCAGACTGGTAAAACCATTCTGGAAATCAGTCTGGAGGTTCCTCAGAAAATTGGACATTGAACTGCCTGAGGATCCAGCCATACCTCTCTTGGGCATATACCCAAAAGATGCCTCAACATATAAAAGAGACACGTGCTCCACTATGTTCATCGCAGCCTTATTTATAATAGCCAGAAACTGGAAAGAACCCAGATGCCCTTCAACAGAGGAATGGATACAGAAAATGTGGTACATCTACACAATGGAATATTACTCAGCTATCAAAAACAACGGCTTTATGAAATTCGTAGGCAAATGGTTGGAACTGGAAAATATCATCCTGAGTGAGCTAACCCACTCACAGAAAGACATACATGGTATGCACTCATTGATAAGTGGCTATTAGCCCAAATGCTTGAATTACCCTAGATCCCTAGAACAAAGGAAACTCAAGACGGATGATCAAAATGTGAATGCTTCACTCCTTCTTTAAATGAGGAAAAAGAATACCCTTGGCAGGGAAGGGAGAGGCAAAGATTAAAACAGAAACTGAAGGAACACCCATTCAGAGCCTGCCCCACAGGTGGCCCATACATATACAGCCACCCAATTAGACAAGATGGATGAAGCAAAGAAGTGCAGACTGACAGGAGCCAGATGTAGATCGCTCCTGAGAGACACAGCCAGAATACAGCAAATACAGAGGCGAATGCCAGCAGCAAACCACTGAACTGAGAATAGGTCCCCCGTTGAAGGAATCAGAGAAAGAACTGGAAGAGCTTGAAGGTGCTCGAGACCCCAAAAGTACAACAATGTCAAGCAACCAGAGCTTCCAGGGACTAAGCCACTACCTAAAGACTATACATGGACTGACCCTGGACTCTGACCCCATAGGTAGCAATGAATATCCTAGTAAGAGCACCAGTGGAAGGGGAAGCCCTGGGTCCTGCTAAGACTGAACCCCTAGTGAACTAGACTATGCGGGGAGGGCGGCAATGGGGGGAGGGTTGGGAGGGGAACACCCATAAGGAAGGGGAGGGGGGAGGGTGATGTTTGTCCGGAAACCGGGAAAGGGAATAACACTTGAAATGTATATAAGAAATACTCAAGTTAATAAAAAAAAAAAAAAAGAAAGAAAAGAAAAAAAGAAAAGAAAAAAAAAAAAAAGAACTCTTTCCCCACAGTCCCACCAGCATTCGCTTTCTTGATGGTAGCTATACTGAATGGGGTAGAATGGGATCTCAACATAGTTTTAATTTATATTTATTTAATATATTGAAAAAAAGTAAACAGTGTTGATATTCTTGCCTAGTTCGAGATTTTAGTGGAAACAGTTTTAGTTTTTCTTTATTTAGCATAATGTTGGCTACATATGTGTCCTATAACCTTTGTTATGTTCAAGTTTCTTCTACCTGTTCCCAGATTCTTCAGGGCTATTACCATGATGGCCTTTTCTGTATCAATAAGAAGGATCAGGCAATTTCTGTCATTAAGCCTATTAATGCAGATTATATTTATTGATTTGTGAATGTTAAACAGACCTTGATTCTTGGAATAAAATTAATTTATGCATGATGTATGGTTTTCTTAATGCGATCTTGAATTTGTCCTGTCTTGTGTTGGAAGGTTGGGTAGTAAGGTTTTATTGTTGTTTTCATCAAATTTTAGTATCTGGATTACACGTTTTGTAGAATGAACATGGCAGCATTCCTTCCCTTTCTATTTTAGGGAGAAGTTTGAGCTCTGGTATCAGACCTTCCTTGAAAGTTTGGGAGATTTTAACAGCAAATCTGTACAGCCCTGAGCTTTTCATTGTACAGAGGTTTTTTTTTTTTTTTATTATGTTCTGTCTCCTGCTTGTTTGTTTTTTTTTAGGTTGTTTATTTTTCTGGTTTTAGCTTCAGTAGTTCATGTTTGTATAGAAATGTATCCATTTCTTCAGGGTGTTCCAACTTGTTGGAATATACACTTTCAAAGCATTCCCTGATGATCCCCTGAATTTCTGCTGGGGTCTGTTGTAACTACTCTAATTTACCTCTAATTCTCTACATTGTCTCGTCCCATTTTGTTCATTTCTGCCATGACCTTTATTATTTCCTGCTACTTGATACAGTTAAAATTGGCTTTTCCTTGTTTTTCTATTAAAGTTTATTGTTATTTTATTATTATTATCATTATTATTAATTCGTGCATGTGTGTAGGAGCCTAGTCTCGCACACACGCTAAAGCAAGCATTTTAATGGATGTCTGGGCACATGGGCTACGGTGTGTTTGTGTGGTGTGGTGTGTCAGAGAACACTTCTGTGGTGTTAGGTCTCTTCCCACTTCATGTGGGGTTTGAAGATTGAACTCAAGTTGCCGGGTTTGCTTGGCAAATGCCTTTTCTTGATGAGCCATCTTGTTGACCCTTCTTGGTTTTCTAAAGGTTTGAGTCACATCAGTGGGTTATTTATGTTCAGTATCTCTGATTTTCTCCTGTTAATCCATACAGCTATATACTGTGTTGTGGAGATAGCCTCAGTTATTTCCACTTAAGACTGCAGGGTGGCCTTTTACTTTCATTTCACTCTAAGTAGCTTTTGATTTCCCCTACCGCAATATCTTCCAGGGCTCTCTGTTCATTTAAAAGTGTATTGTTTGCTCAAATATTTGTATATTATCTGAGGTTAGTTTTGCTATTCATTTCTAGTTTTATCCCACTGTGATGTGGCAGGGTGCTGGGAATTATTTTTCATTACTTTTCTTTGTATCTATTAAGGGTTATTTTGTGGCCTATAATGTGGGCAATATTTATAACTCTGCAAAGAGTACGTATTTCTGATCTGTTGGGTGGAATATTGAGATCTGTGAAATCTAACTGAACTATAATATAGTTTAACTCTAAGTTTTCTTTGCTGCTTCTTTAATTAAAGAATGGATACAAGAGGATGCTACCGCAGTTGCCCATCTAGTACAGTATCTAGACTTATTTGGTCTTTATGCCTTTTGATGTTTGTTTCATGAATTGGGGGCCCCAGGTTTGGTGCATAGATGTTTATAGTAAGCATGTCCTCTTGATGAATTGTTGTTTTTATCAATACCTAGTGGCCCTCTTTATCTTTTTGTTTTGAAGTCTACTTTATCAGAAGTGAGAATTGCTAGGCCAGCTTATTGTGGATTCTTCTTGGTAATCTGATTTGCAACCTTTGGTTCTCACTTTCTGGATGTCTTTCCCAGATATGTGAGCTCCCTGGAGACAACAGATAGTTGGATCTTGTTTTTTTTTTAAGCAAGTCTATGTTTTGTATCTTTTAATGGATGAGTTAAGGTAATTTATACTCAAGACTATGATAAAAAGGGATTTGGTCTTATTTATTATTTCGGTGTTTGTTGTTTGTGTTGGTTGGTTATTTCTGTTTTTGGTTTTTTTTTTTCTCCTCATAATGTTGGACGTTTGCTGATTTTCTGTGTATACAAGATTGATTTCTTCCCCTTTCCCTTCTGTGTGTCTATTGTTTGCATGTGTTCTCCTGTGTGAAGCTATCTCTTTACTTCTGTGTATAATATTTTTGTAAGAATTTCTTGCAGTGTTGGCTGAACTGTCATGAATTGCATGTGTTTATCTTGAATACTCTTGTTTCTCCATCTATTTTATTAGTTCATTTAGGTGCATATAGCAGTTTTGGTTGACAGTCATTCACTTTCAAGGCCTGGAATGTACCATTCTATTCTTTGTTGTCTTTTAGGTTATTGACAAAGGACCGAATCTTATTTTGATGTTTTTACCTCTTTATATTTGCAGTAATTTTTCTCTTAAACTTTTTTTCTTGTCTCTTATATTATATCCTGATCACACTTTCCCATTCCTCCCTCCCTCTAGCTCTTCCCCCCTCAACCTCCCCAAAATTCACATTTCCTCTGTTTTTCTTCAGAAAAGAGCTGAGATCCCAGGGATATTTACCAAACATGGCATACCAGGTTGCAATAAGACTAGACATCTCTCCTCATATTAAGTCTGGACAAAGCAACCCAGTAGGGGGGAAAAGAGTCTCTTAGTATTGTTTCTTTGCTTGGTGCTTTCGATGTCTTTGTTATGATATGCTGTGAAGAGTTTCTGCTCAGGTCATGTCTCTTTGTGGTTGTCTCATGTCTTATGTTTGTGGGTTGGATGTCTAGGTCTAGGTTTCTGAAATTCTTAACAATAATTTCATTGAATCATTTGTCTAAACTACTAGATTTTTCTCCCCAGGTTCTTCTTCTAGTCTAAGAATTCTTAGCTTTGGTCTCTTAAGTATTTCTATTTCTTACACTTGCTGGATGTTTGGGCTGTGCTCATTGACTTTTATTTTCATGTCTCTATGTCTTATTGTTTCAACCTTTTACTCCTGGGTTTGTTAGTTTTATGTTAACTTGAAACAAACTAGACCACTGGTTCTCAAACAGGAATGTAAGTCCTCATGTTGTGGTGAGCCCCCTCTCAACAATAAAATTATTTTTGCTGCTTCTTCATAACTGTAATTTTGCTTTGTTATGAGTTGTAATGTGAAAGTTTGAAATGCAGGATATTTTATATGTGACCCCTGTGAAAGGGTCATTCAATCCCTAAAGAAGTCACAACACACAAGTTGAACTGGAGTCATCTGGGAAGAGGGAGTCAACTGAGAAAAAATCTTTATCACATTGACCTAGGAGAGTCTGTCTGGCGTTTTCTTGATTAATAATGGAAGTGGGAGGTCCCACCTCACTATGGACAGCATCACACCTAGCTAGGTGGTCCTGGATGGTATTAGTAAGCAGGATAAGCAAGCTATGGAAGCAAGTCAACATTCAGCCTTCCTACGTGGCTTCTGTTCAGTTTCTGCTTCTAGTTTTCTTGTCTTGAGATCCTGCCCTGATTTCCCTTCATGAAAGATTGTTTATTAACTATAAGCTAAAACAACCTTTTCTTTCTCAAGTTGCTTTTTGGTCATGGTGTTTTATCACAGCAAATGAAACCTACCTAAGACAACTCCATTCCTGATATTTGTTCTTCTGCTTGACCTTGTTTGCTGTGCCTTCAGCAGAGTAATTTATTTATTCGATTGACTGATTCTTTTGTTTCCAGAATTTCTATTTCTTTTTGCAGTTTCTCTGCTTCCCTGATGAAATTTTCTCCCATAATTTAAGACCTTAACTCTAAGACACCAATTCTATCATCTACGTTGGTAACTGCATTAAGTTTTTAGCAATGATGAAACACCATGACCAAAAGCATCCTGGGAAGGTAAGGGTTTATTTCAGTTTGCTGTTTAACATCACTGAGGAAAGTAAGGGCAGGGATTTAAGTAAGGCAGGAACTGGGAGTCAGAGGTCATGGAGAATCACTACTTAATGACTTAGTCCTCATGGCTTGTTCTACCTGCTTTCCTAGGCCATCCAGGACTGTGTTCTGAGGGATGGCAGTGCCCATTTTGGATGGGGTCCTTTCACATTAATAACTAATCAAGAAAATGTCCACAGGCCAGGTTTGTGGAGGCATTTTCTCAGTTAAGACTTCCTCTTCCAGACATGTCTAGGTTTGTGTCATGTTTCTTGCCTATGAGCTAACTTTGTAAGTTTCCTTTCTATATCTTGAGTTAAATACCTTGTCTGTGTTGAGTCTTTTGCTTGGCCTTTGTATCTTTTTAATGATTGGACTCTGCTCAGATCGAAAGAGGACATCTATATCACACCCCACTCCCATAGAGCTCAGGGATCATCACTAAAGAGGGGGCAGAAAGACTATAGGAACCATAGATGTTCAGTGACTACAAGGAAACAGCTGTTTTGTGGATATAATAGGGCAGTTGCACATATGAACTTACAGCAATTGTGGAAGCATGCTCAAGAGCTACACAAGTTCTAGTCCAGAATTCCAGAGTAAAGGTGTATCTGTGAACACAAGATTCCACCACTTTCCCAGGAGCTCTGGGTAATTAATAGCTGCTAGGAAAATGAGAGAAAGTTTTCTTTAAGGTAGACCTTTGGTAGATCTGCCACCACCAAGAGTATTTGGGAATCACAAATTAGACTTGATGAATTACAAAAGGAGAGAGAAAACATGATCTGGGAGGAGTTGGGATGAATGTGATCCAAATACATTGTGTGATTTATTTTAAAAATTATTTTAAACAAAATTGAACTATAAATTCTTTTCCTGGCAGTTCTGCTATCTCACTATTTGTATTTTCTGGTGTTAAGAGGCTGTCTGCTGAGGAAGCTGTCATATTGCTGTGTTGTCTAATGTCTCATGTTTTTGTTTTGCATCTGTTGGGATGTATGCATCTTCCCATTTGCACCTTCACCCCTTTCCTACTCTTTGCTTTATTTTAAGGGTGTCTTGCTGGTAAGGTAACTTCACTTTGATTCATGTTCAGGGGGAAAGATACAGTAACAGCTATGATGGTCTGACAGAAGACTCATTAGCACAGGCTCTTGTCTCATGTTCCCTGTAAGATTGGGAAAGAGGTGTTGTAGGGTCCTGGTTGGCAAAAACATAGAATGTTACATAGTGAAATGAAGAATGGGCAGTAAACAGAGTAGGAAGTAGAGAAATATGTGATTAGAGGTATAAAAACCAGAAGGAAAAATATTGTATATTAGGTTTGAACAGGGGGGAAAAGGCCAGATATGGGGACATTTCCAATAAGATACTAGTTATAGCATATTAATTAAGCAACTAGGAAGCACTTGTATAGGGCTGGAGAGGAGGGCCCAGTGGTTAAGCACTCTTAAGTTCCTCTTGCAGAAGACCCAGGTTTCTGTTTCCATAATCCACAGAGTGCCTCAGAACCAGCCATGACTTGATGTCCAAAGGATCTGATGCCCTCTTTTGACCTCTGTAGGCACCAGGCACATATAGAGTGCACATTACATACATGCAGGCAAAAGACTTACACATAGAAAGTAAATGAAATAAATCTAAAATAGATAAAAATGCATACTAACAGAAAAAAAATTAGTTTCCTCCTCTGGAGATAGCCTTAAATCTCAAAGGAATGCTGTTGGATTGTTCCCATTGTGTTCAAGCCATCCTTCGCCAATGGGCAGAGCCTTCCAGGCCAGTCATTACTGTAGCTTGGAGTGTTCACAAGTGAGTGATTACTGGTGATTATTTTCCTCCATCAGCAGCTAGAATATTAGCTCCTGGGACTATGAAAGCTAGTCAATAGGGAGGAAGCCTCCAGGTTAGTACTAGGTTGATTTCTCTATGTTCTGTAACTCAGATTTAAGGGCTATTGCATAGGATGGCACTCAAATTTGGCATTATAAACCTCGACATAATCTCATGTCCATTGACCCTAGGAGAGAGTCTACTAATATTAGTATGCCCAATGAACATAATAGCAAGTGGCCCCTAAATACTTATTTATATACCCATAGATTAATGTGGCGATCAACCCTCATCAGAGAAGCTTCTTTTTGCAATGTGTGCTGGCAAATTTTATGTCACCTTGACACAAGCTAGACGTATCTGAAAGGAAGGATTCTCAATTGAGAAAAATACCTCAATAAGCTCCAGATGTCGGACACTTTCTTAATTACTGATTGATGGGGGGAGAGCCCAGACCATTGTTGGTGGTGCTATCCCTGGGTACTGTAAGAAAGCAGGCCGAGCAAGCCAATAAGTGACACTTCTCCATGTCCTGTACATGAACTCCTGCTTCCAGGTTCTTGCCCTGTATGAGTTCTGGCCCTGTCTTCCTTCAGTGTTAAACAGCGATATGTAAATGTAAGTCAAAGAAACCCACCCTGTCTCCCCAAGTTGCTTTGGTCATGGTGTTTCACCACAGCATTGTAATCCTAACTGAGACAGTGAACAGAAATTGATAGAGACTCAGTCAATGTGCAGCAAATACATGATTGTGAATTGTTTATCCATAAATGGGACATTTATATCATGGTCTCTTAGGGAGAAGAAAAACTGTAGGAGTTAGAGGTTTCAGAGCACTGCTAAGAAGCATGTTTTCAGGGCCATTGCAGGCATGAACTCAGTGGCTGTCGTTGCCTGTACAAGACATTTGCAAGCTCAAGCCAGTCAAAATCCATCATTGATGGGAGAGAGCTCACAAATGCCCTCTTAATCTTAGGGTCCCTTACTCTTTGAACCCCTTACCCTTTCTCTGAAGCCGTAAAGCTGAGCTGCCCTCTTTTGCTGATGAATTTTCTCGCAATGACCACTGCCTACCTGCCGACTTCCAATCTCGTGCAGTTCAGATCATCTCTGCAGTACTTTGGTGAGAGTGTGTCTATGGCAAGGGAAGGAGATGCGGAGTGTCTAGAATGTGTCCATTTCTAACTTCCAAACTCCTTGCTGGTTACTTATTCTGCCAACGATGGTTCAGTCTTCAATTCCGGTTTTCTGCAGCACCCAGTGCCGTGCTGAGTGCTGGAGCAGAAATGACTCCAATTCTTTTAACAATACTTTCCACGATGACCAGGCACACAGCGCAGAGCCAGCTAGATACAGAGCTGGCTACAGAATCCAGGCCAGCCTTGAGCTGGCTGGCGGATCTTCACAGCCAGACGTTCATCCACAGTCGCTGCAGGTGCTGCTGGGTAGAGCGTCTCTGAGAACCTGTGTCGTTGTTTTCAGAGTATTCTTCCTTTTCTCCCTATGGAGAATGTTAGTTGCTATCTAATATTTACTCCCCTGCTTCAAAAGCAAGATGTTTATTCTGGCACTTAGGGTAAACCTTGCATTTCACAACTTACCTTACAGCAAGGGCTATGGGGTGGTATTGTGTAGCAATTTCTTCCCAGATAAAACCATCGATCTTGGAGGAGACCCAAGATATTCTTTCAAGAGTGGTTATCATCTTGTAGCTTTGGCTGTCCTGGAATTCACGATGTAGACCAGGCCAAACTCCAGCTCACAAAACTCCACCTACCTCCTCCACCAACCACCCCTCAAAGGCAAGGATTAAAGACAAGCACCACCAGGCCTGGCTCAAGACTCCTCAAGACTCTGTATTCTATTCCACATCCGCCCTCCCCCCATGTGGAATGGAGGGTTGGTGGAGGGGTAACCAGGAAGTGGGATATCATTTGAGATGTAAACGAATGAAATGATTAATGACAATTAAAAAAGAAGACTCGGTATTCTAAAGGGGAGTTCATTAAGCCTCAGGAAATAAGCAATCTGAAAACTTCAGGGAATTCCCCAAACTGACCAGATGTGCTAGGCCCCTCCCTCTTCAAGCTTATATGGGAGTGAAGCCAATTGAGAGACACTCAAGTCAGACTGAGCTGCTGGGAAGAGGCAGAAATCAACACAGCTACCTAGAAGAGACAGAGACCAGCCGGGCTTCCTGGAAGAGGCTCAGATCAACGGAACTAGCTGCCTGGAAAAGCCACTCTTTGACGGGCTGAGCTGCCGGCAGGCTGTGCTGTGTGCTCCAGATTTCTAGCCTTTGTGAGCTTGTCGCCCATGTTAGCGTTCGGTGATACAGCACCTTTGAGTCATTTCTGCTCCTGTAAATAACTTCGCACCCACATTTCTGAAAGTAACCCCAATCAAATTCATTGGTTCACCAACTTGGATTTTGATTTATCCAAACTTTGGTTCATCTTTAGTTCTTTATTTGGGGGTGAATAGACATCTATTCAAGTCTCCTCTGGAATAGGAGAGCATTGGTGAGATGTAGGTGTGGACCTTGTAGGCAGTTTCTCTAAAATCCTGAGCGTACTTGAGCGTACTTAGTCCTCTTTCTCCATCCTTCTACTGTATCATAGGGGCGTGGACCCAGCACCAACAGCCACGTAATTCAGGTGGTGGAAGTCCACACCAGGGGTAGCACATGAGGAGATAGGAGGAGTCGTGTGCCTCTGAGAGGAAAGCCAGCGCTTAACTGACTCCATCATGTGCGAAAGAAGTAAACTTCCTTCTCACAGTTTCAGCAGGTCTTCTGTTCTCACAGTTGCACTCAATCTAAGATACGAAATGCATGTCTAATTATCACCAAGACTTACTGATTTTACCTCAAATTATGTTTGGCTACAAGAGAAAATTGCAAAAATTCTAGCTGTACAGATCTTAATTGGCATTTAATTGAAATTTAAAAATTGGGCAGGAGTCTGGGCCAAAAATGGTTTCGGATACTCCACTCTGCCACATGGAAAGATGATTATTTATAGCCAGAGAAGAGGAAATGACATATGGAAAGTGGAAGTGAGGTACAGAGATAGTTTGATTGGTTAAAGTTTGACGTTTGCCTTATTTGAACCTGATTTGAACAGTTGGCTGCCTGGGGTTGGCTGAAGGCTGGCTAATCTGATTGGCTGAGTTTCAGGTAATTGGTATAAGAATACCTTCCAGCCTGTTAACACACAAAGTTAGCCTGCGGTTCGTTATGTATGGAGAAATATTTAGGACAAATTTGTCTAGGGAGGCGACTTGAGACAAAAAAATGGAATTCACTTAGCAGTCCCAAATGTGTCTCCTCTCCTCTCTACATTATATCCAGACCTAGTTTAGACAGACCCTTGTCATCTTTGAAAGTATAAAAGAGTTTCCTAAGTGCTGTTCAAATCCCCAGGTGTATACCCTGCAAATTCATCCTCTATTAGGTGAATAGTCTAATTAAAAGAAACTCTCATCTTGCCATTCTTCCCTTTGATTATAATTCTTTCCCCAAAAGAGCAACTTTCTGGTCCATGTCCTTGTGCTCACCATACTGCCCAGGCTGATGAAGTAGCTTCTATTTCCAGATTAATCTCTCAGTTTTTGTAAATCGAGATTGCTATCCTTGTTCTGGATAACCTTAAGGTTTTTACATACACCTTAAGGTTTTAATATATTTAGTCTAATTCTAAAACATCATTTTGGTTGCATAATAGATGGATCAAAAGTTAAGACTATGTAACACGAGTTTAGCTATGTTAATTTGCTATTTAGGTTTTTATATGATCAATGTTTACACTTAAAAAACTTACTTTGAAAAAAATTAGTTGTTTAGTTTTAGTTTTACTCTCATAGGTGGAGCTTCTGGGATAAGAGCACTAGGCTTGGGGGACCAGTTGTCTGCTCCACAATTTCATCTCTGATGCTCCTAACTGAAGCAAGATTGATCTCTATCTCCTTTTACTATATTACTATCTCTGTAGCAGCACACTTTGTTACATGTCTCTCCTAGTTCATAAGAAGCTCTGTGAGCTTTGTATATACCTGATGCCTCTTTTAAAATCACTACCGCCTACTGTTTGAATACTTTTAATGTAGCCACTGAGTCAACCCATATTTGTTGGATGTCTGTTTTAGCCCCTGCCTTCAGTTACCTTATGTAGCAAGGAGGAAAACAAAGGATGAAGAAACAGAAAATGTAAGTAAAGTTTTAGGTGTGATTAAGTTCAGTGAATCACAATACTTCTGTGTTGTTTTGAGGCAGCCCCTTGCTATGTAGCTTTTAACACTCTGAAGCTCACTGTGTAGAACAGGTTGGCCCATTAGAATGAGCCATTCTAATAACAATGAGTCATGACAATCCTCCTACCTTAGCTTCATGGGTTAAGGAGTCACAGGAGTGAGCCACTACACTCAGCAAAGAAGGAAAATACTGAAATACTGTAATTTGAAACAGAGCTGTGCTGAACAGAGGTCTTATGCTTAACATAAACATTTTGATATATTAAACAGCAGTGTGCATATGTGTATGTACCTAAACATATACACATGCATTGGTTGCACACACACACACACACACACACACACACACACACACACACACACTTTCTTCTCTCAGCAGGAGCTGGAATCCTTACCAGTACAATAAACTCTGTGGAGGGGCAGGCTAATGAAGCAGCATTCCTTCCTTGTCCTGTTCCCTTACTCTTTAATTAGAACACAGGGGCTATTTTCGTTCTGCAGTTGCCTACATAAATCACTGTTTGCTTGGCACTTTCCTTACTCTGTTGCTTAAGACGTCCCCCTTCTGTGCTTCCTGTACCTGCTCCTCTCATTTCTGTGTTGAACTGAACCCCACATGCACATCTTCCTCTTAAAATTGCATCAGCCTCTGTATTTGATTCAGCTCTGACCTCAGAACATCTCTCCTGTGTTCTGTCTATGCTTGATGCTGAACCATCCTTTGACTGGAACTCAATTTCCTTTTGTCTTCAATCCATCCTTCAAAAACTCCATGAGTATTTTGGAATTTTCTTTCAGGACACCATTTTTTTTTTCTCCCAAGCTTTCAGTGAAAACAAGCCAGGTTTCACTCCCTTCCCTTTCAGGAGCAGAGAAAGGTGCCATCTTTGTGTTTTTCTTTGCTTTCCTGTGATCACACGCAGTCTACTCTCCCAGGGTGCCATCTTCATGAAAGTGGTTCAGGTTGATTATGCTATTTTTTCCCCTTCATTGCTATAAAATTCACTCAGAAGTGGCTTATAATTATTTTTTTTTCCTTGAGATTTTGGGGGTAGGGGTTAATTGTATTTCTTGTAATTCAGTCCTTGGCAAGATTTTGCCATCCATGCAATTGAGGGTTTATGTGATAAGTACCTTGATCTTCAATGTTGGACTTGAATTTCTTGACCTCTTGTTTTCTCATGGCATGGCTGTGTTACTCAGACTCTTTTTACTCAGGTTCCATTTCTGATTCTTGCCTTATTTGGATTTCATTCTCGTCCATTGTTCTTTGTCTCTATCATATCCTGGCCTTCAACTTTTCTCCTGACTATGAAGTCTAGCCTCACATGCCTCTGTCCTGTCACCCTAACAATGGTGGACTCAGTAATGTAGTATGCACCATTATAGATCTGAGTTCTTGCCTCTGTACTGTATCTATTTATCTTTACCCTGTCTTCCCAACCAAACAACCTCTTTCAGCAGACATCTTCACCTTGAATATATATTTTACCATTCCCCTCTTCCTTTGTTTCTATGTTTGAATAGAAGGTATTTTTCTTCCTGTCTGCTAAAACCAAGTCCCAGACTCCTGACTCAGAATACTGTCGCATCCTCAGCCTTGATGAAACTTGTTTACACTCCCTGCACCTTAGCTTTTACACTGTTAGCTTCCTACCTAGGCCCATAGCCAATTGTTTAAGCTCCTTCTACCTTGGACTTTTGTTGTCAACAGAAAAGAATAGCACTTCCCACAGTGTTGGTAAGGAGAGCAAAGAAAATCCCAAATCTTACATAGTGGTGGAACGAAGAAGGCAGTAAAGAAACATTAGGTTGTATATTTCCCCCAGTGCAATGTGAAGCATACTTGACCTACTTCACACTTTCATGTCGGCTCTCCAGCCCCTTTGGCCTTGTGTATGCATGTGTTGACATGAGCTCTGCTCTAAGCTGTGACTGAGTTTTCCTTCACTGTCAGGCAGTAAGTCTCATAGACTTGCACATCTCCAGATTGCATTTGATACCGGTAATTTCCTTTCTTTTATTATAAGTTTTTACCTTTCTTGATTTTTATAAGGAAGTTGCTACCCCACTTCTTCTTACTCCTGTGTTTTCCCTGTTAGGGTACTGTTTCCTCCTTAGATTAGATCGTTGCTTGCTAGTTTTTTATTTCCACACTTTCTTTTTTTCAGTTTCTCATTCTCTGCAGGGCCACTGCTCTCACCTCTCAATGATTTCTTTGACTCAGTGCTCCCCAGGGTCTATTCCCAGGTTTCCAGCATTATTCTTGACTCGCATGCCTGTGGTAGTCGAGTTTTGGCTGCTATGAAAAATTATCGATAAGAAATTGATGTAAGTGGGCTCAGTAGGCACTAGGTCAAGATCCCATAGCACTCCCACAGACCACCCAAGTCGAATTCCCAGCACTCATATCAGGAGGCTCACAACTGCTGATAACTCTATCCCTTTGGGGATCCAACTGCCTCATCTGCACCCCATGTATATACTCATACTTTCAGAGTTGAAAGTAAAATTAAAATCTTTTTTGAGACAAAGGAATCAATTCAAAGGAGGAAGCTTGTCCTAGCTTCAAGGCTTCAGAGGTTTTTGTCCTCCATTGCTATGGGCCTAAGGCAATATAATATCATGGCAGCAGGAGTGGTGGTAGAGGAAGCTGATTACCTCATGGTAACAAAAAGAAAGGCAATGGGAGAAGAAGAGAGAGGGTCCGGAGAGAATATATCCTTATAGGCATGCTCCAAATACATACTTCGTCCATCTTCTGATATCACCTTTAGCTATGAACTTAGCAATGGATGGAATCAGGAAGTCAGCACACAACCAATTCAATCATGAACGATTAGTGCCACCAGCTGTTAGCAAGTCTTCATTCAACCTATGCCCCTTTGGAGACATTTTCTAATGTTATACCTCAGACCTCATGTCTGTTTTATGATGTAAACTATGTTCAGCCTAGGACCAAAAGAATCTGAAGTCTCATCAGGTCTAGCAGTGCTCAAAAGTCCAAGTTCAAAGTCTCCTCTGAGATTCAAGAAAAACTTGTAGCTATGAGCCTCTACACACACACACACACACACACACACACACACACACACACACACACACACACACACAGACACACACACACAGACAAACACACACAGACAGACACGCACACATACACATAAACACAGACACACACGCACACACACACATACACACAGACACACACACAGACACAGACACACACACAGACAGACACAGACACACACACAGACACAGACACACACATGCACACACACACATACACACAGACACACACACACACATACACAAATTTTATTTACCTAAAATACAACTACAGACTAATGAAAGGAAAAATAGAAAAATAGAAAGGAGAATTGAATCGAAATATGACTAAAACCCAGCAGAAAAATCATTAAATCTAGTACCTTTGTGCCAGGCATCCAGAACATGTAGTCACATACATAAGTAGGGGAAAGCCCCACTTATGGCTTTGCCACCTTTGGTCTGCCTGCCTTCTCTTCTTGACTTGCATCGATTGCTGATTGCAGCTCTCTTGAACACATTTCCCATGATCTTGTTCTGTTACTTCCCAAGGACCTCCACTGGGACTTCAACTTCACTCTCATATCTTCATGTATCACTAGTTCCAGGTGGTCCCCAAAAGGACTCCCACCTGCTACCCATTGCTCCCGCACTCAAGCCTTCCTTTGAAATCTGACTCTTTGCCTCCATGATGTCCTAACTTTTCTATTCTGTGTGCCTGAAAAACTATCATCATGTGGATGACACTGAGGTCTGCTGGCAGTGTGAGTGAGTAATTAATCACTTGATTCTTTTGGACTAAACATTCAGTGCCTCTGGGGAGCCAAGATGGAGAAACAGTTCTATACTACCCTTTGTAAGCAGACTGATCTGGAAGTAGTTTCAATGGGAAGTTTTTCAAATCAATTTACTCTTCTGTACTCTAAAGCCTGATATTTTTGGAGTCTGGTAGATTCTAAAGATGCCCTCAAGTCATTTTTCCTGTTGTCTTCATGCCATGTGCTTGACTTCTTTAGTAGTGCTGACCTCTCCAGCAGCCATGGATTCCTGAGTCTGAACTTTACATGTATCTTTCTTCTGGGCCAAGAGCAGAGTACTACTCAGACAGCAATTTTTAATCCATGGTATGAATGCTTTGATATCTTGAAGGTTTCTCTAGGAGATTAATAAGTTTGTCACATCTAAATATAACCACATACAAAGTTGTTGGGAGCACAGAGAACCACAAGAGAACCATCAAGAGAACTAAGAATGTCACTTGTCACATATACTTATGACCTGCTAAATTCTGTTGTCAGAGACCATGGTAGCTTCTAGACCTTTTTTGCTATAGAACCCACCCTCATGGCCACATAGACTTTCTAAGAGAGTTTCTAAGTAGTCACACCTTAAGATTTATTGTGTACCTGAAATTGGACTGATTGGACTGATTGTTGCCTGGAAACCTTTTCCCAAATTATACTTGTTTCAAATATGCTAACAACGAACTACCTGACATTAAATTCTCTGAAGTCTGATTCAAATGAATGAAGACAATCTATACCAGGTGTTCATTTTACCTCTTCTTGAGCTTCGCTTCCCTGCCTGGATGGCTCTTGGGATCCCCCCCCCCCCACACACACACACACAATGTCTCCAGACATAATGCACAGAAGACTCTTGCCAGAATGTGATACACGTAACCCATAGATAAATTCCACTAGAATCTTAAGGTCCATCTGAAACATCCCGAGTGCAATCTTTATCGTCTGCTTTTTGTTAGCATTGTATGCTAACACTGAGGCTCAGTGTCATTGTTTGCTCTTCTCTAGCCAGCTTCTGTTTTCTAGACTCTTACTGCAAACTAGTCCTAAAAGCTTCTAAAATCACATGGTCTGCTTAAAGGTACAGCAGTAACTCTACTTGTCAGAACCAATTCTCGATGTGAGCTTTGTGTCTCTGAGATGAAATACCTCTGAAAATCAGTGTAAAGGAAGAGAGACTTCTTCGGGTTCATGGGTTCAGAACTCTCAGTCTGTGGTCAGCATGGTCAGCATGGGCCCATTGTCCCTCATTGCTACATAGCAATGGGCACTTTTGTGAGGGCGAATTTTATGGCAGTGGGAACATGAGGTGGAGGAAGATGCTAATGCCTTGGTTTTCTTGAAAGAAAGGGGAGGGGAGAGAGACCCAGAGAGAGAGAGAGAGAGAGAGAGAGAGAGAGAGACAGAGACAGAGACAGAGACAGAGACAGAGACAGAGACAGACAGAGACAGACAGAGACAGGGAGACAGAGAGACAGTGAGAGAGAGACAGAGAGACAGAGAGACAGTGAGAGAGAGACAGAGACAGAGAGAGACAGAGAGACAGAGAGACAGAGAGACAGTGAGAGAGAGACAGAGAGAGACAGAGAGACAGTGAGACAGTGAGAGAGAGACAGAGAGACAGTGAGAGAGAGACAGAGAGAGACAGAGAGAGACAGAATGAAATGGATGGGGACAGAAGATACCATTTAAAGGCAAGCTCCCTGTGACTTACTTCCTTGAACTGAGTTCCCCCTTTTAACTCTCCAATCAAGTGTGAACTCAGAGTTCCTCATTCAACCTCATCCCTGTGGAACCATCAGATAGAGACTAAGCCTTCTACACTTAAGCCTGTGGAAAACAGGCTAAAAATATACGAAGCCAGGAGACAGCTGTATCAGGCTCCTGTCAGCAAGCACTTCTTGGCATCAGCAATAGTGTCTGGGTTTGGAGTCTGCATGTGGGATGAATTCCCAGGTAGGGCAGTCTCTGGATGGCCTTTCCTTCAGTTTCTGCCCTACTTTGTCCCTGTAAATTTTTTTAGACTGGAGCAAATGGATGGATCTAGAAAATATCCTGAGTGAGGTAACTCAGTCACAAAAGAACACACATGATATGTACTCATTGATAAGTGGATAGTAGGCAAAGAGCTTGGAATACCCACAATACAAGTCATGGACCACATGAAGCTCAAGAGGAAGGAAGATCATCGCTTCTCAGTCTTTTGGTTAAGATCAAGGGAGGAAGGAAGATAAAGAGTGGATGCTTCAGTCCTACTTAGAAGAGGGAATAAAATAATCAAGGGAAAGAGGATGGGAAGTTGGGAGGAAAACAGGAGGGGGAGGGGGCAGAATTAGGTATGAAAGAAAATGGAGATGTACAGAGAGTCAGGAATTAAACAGAAGTATGTAGCAGTGGGGGATGGGGAACTGGGGATAGCAACCAGAAAGTCCCAGATACCAGAAAAGCAGTCTCCCAGGACCCCATGAGGATTATATTAGCTGAAACACCCCACAAAGGGGAGGGAGAACCTGTAAGGGGAAGGACTGGAGGAGTTGAAATGGTCTTATCTGGCATCAATGGGAGGGGAGGCCTTGGTCCTATGAATGTTTGATGCTTCAGTGTGCAGTGTAGAGGAATGCTAGGACGGTGAGGCAGGAGTGGGTGGGTGGGTAGGGAAGCACCCTCATAGAAGCAGGGTAAAGAAGGGGGGTGTGGAATAGGAGGTTTCTGGAAGGGAAACCAGGAAAGGGGATAACATTTGAAATGTAAATAAATAAAATATCCCATTTTTAAAAAGTAAATGATGAAATAGAGAAAAATATACAAACCCAAATAATGTCCTGATTTTAATATATTTTTAAAATACATTTTGCATTTCTTTTTTTCTTTCTTTTTTTTTTTTTTTTTCCGGAGCTGGGAACCGAACCCAGGGCCTTGTGCTTGCTAGGCAAGCGCTCTACCACTGAGCTAAATCCCCAACCCCACATTTTGCACCACTTGTTTCTCAAGATAATCTCTTAACTGCTTTTACAAACCAGTTGCTATGTCCCATTAGTTGCACTATCACAATTTTGCATTTTTCTCAAGAAGTTGTTCATAACACCAGCACTTTACTTCAGATTTTGAATACATTCTCCCTATGCCTTAGAGATCTGGTCTCCTCTTCTGTTTCCACAGGACCTATACTCATTAGCATATCCCCCCCCCACTAAAAACATCTTTAAAAAAATATATTACTAGACGACTCCCCATCCCCCACCCACTTCCCAGTTCACAATAATTACACTTCAAGGTTCCCCACCTCAAGAGTTCTTGTTGCTTCCCTTTGACTCCGAGCAGTACCAGTTAATGCTGGTTATTAATTACAGGTTAAGGGTGTCCTGACCTATTTATCACAACTTTTTATTTGTTACTGCTTTCCTTGTAATGACCTTTATTTCAACGAGGTTGGAATACTTGTGATTCCCAAAGCATCTTTACATCTTTCTACTTCTGTTAATATATTGTGCTGTCCCTTTAGAGTGAAGTGATATATATATATATATATATATATATATATATATTCCTTCTTGAAATCCCACTCTGTGTTTCAAGCCTTATCTAATCTCATCATTTCCCCTTCTCATTTAGTCCTTTGTCTGCACCTCTCCCAACTTTAAGAAACTTCTCTCTAAGGGGGAAACACGGTACCCCTCACATTATAGCTATTCTTATGTTTACCTATTGTACTACCCTGTAGCTTGTCTTAGAAAGCGAGGTTAATAATTCATCTTTTTCTCCCATTGGTGCTTAACACTCTAATTTATACCACAAATACTTGTTGAATTGGCTTGAATTTGTACTGGAAACCTTTGTTAAATTCAAATAAGATGTTTGGTTTAGCAAAGAAAGAATACATTTTTGCTTGTTCAACTTTTTCTGTATAAATATAGTTGAGAAAATTATAGATCCTTCAATGTGGAAGTCATAAAACCAGTTTATATTAACAAAAAACTAAGCAGCTGACCGAGAGTGGACAGCAGTAACAACACAACAGGCAGAAGAGATATTTAGGACTTATTTTCCACAGGGGTTGTCATGGAAACAACACCTGAAAAACAATAATCCCCTGACTTGAATTGGTAGACAGTAGGGACTAAGTTTAGCATTATACTCATTTCCTAGATGTTCTAATTTCTTTTCCTGTTACTGTGATAAGGTAGTCTAGCAAAGGCAGCTTTGGTCTGGCTCAAAATTTAAGGTATAAAAATGTCAAGGGAGTTAGAGCTTAAAGCAGGTAGTCCATTTGCATCTGTGGTCAAGAAGCAAAGCTATGAATTCATGTTGGTGCTCCAATTTCTGTTCTCCATTTTATATAGTCTAGGATTCCAGCTAGGGAATGGTGCCACCCACAGTGGGCAAGTTTCTTCACCTTGGTTGACCATAATCAAGGTAGCACCCCACAAACTTCTCTACAGACTTGACTCCTAAACAATTCTAGATTCTGCTAAGTTGTCATGTAACACTATCACACTGGATAAGCTACAACTATTAAAGTAGAAATGTCTCTGATAGACATATACACACACCGAATAACCACATTTTATTCATTCAACTTTAATAAATTTGATAGTCATTATGATTTATAATGTCTGTGCCTGTCATTCATTTTTCATGTTATCTCTTCAGAGAGTCTTTCTATCCCCTTACTACTAAGTAACCTGTGCCTGTCATATTACTAAAACTTTAACTTTTTTCATCTTCATTTTATTTCCAAAATTCACCTGCATTGTTGTTATGAGGATAGCTTATATATACATATTAGCTAAATGAGTTAAAATAGCAAAAGCGTTTTATTCTTCTCTGACATGTGTGCTATAAAACCTAGTTGTTTGGTAGCCTATTGATTTTAGAGATGTTTTTGCTCATCTCGGCCATATCATTTTAAAGCACTCTATTCTTGTCCATACATCTTCACTGTCAGATGCACTGAATTACTATTTTTCCTACCCCTTTCCTAATATATCCTGCCCATTCTGTGAGATGGTATGGCTTAAAACTTCCAGAGAAGTGAAAATGGATTTGTAACTCAGGCTTTTGTTGCTTATTCTTTCCTTTTAATTCATGGCCATTCTTGTCCCAAGTTGGTCCTCGTTGACCTACTCAGCATCATTACTGGGAACCAGAGGATGGTATGTAATTGAATTGGTATCTCCGCTGTCACCATCAATTTGTGTAGGAAGAAAGGCTGAGGAAACACAAAGGCAGAACCTATAATTGAATTTGGTTACTCCAAAGGTAAAACACAGGAGCAATTTTCAGAGAGCATGGCAGGTCAGCTGCTGAATGGGGTGGGCATGAGTGAGATAGATTGCCCTTGAGTTGGGAAGGGATTACGAAAGCCGAACAGATGGACTTTGGCTAACTGAGTGCTCAGAAGACCTAACCCTGTAGCTTTCTCAAGGTCAACTGTTCTAGCTAGGTATTCAAGTACAATGAACAATGAATTAAGAGACAAGTAGGAGATCAAGAGAAGTGGGTTCTAGGCCTAATTTCTCTAGTAAATATGAACTAATAAAACAATTATTTAATTCCTCTGGACCACAGTTACCTCATTCTTAAAATTGGGAAAATAATAAAATCTCTTTGTCTCCAGCTGATAAAAGGACCAAATGATGTATCTTTGTTTTTTGTCTTCTATGCCACTGTGTAAGATATTTAGAAGTTAATCTTATTCTATGATGAAAGCCTTATCCCAGCAATGACTAATTATTCTAGTTAGCTTCTTCATTCACTGTAGAAAGTATACCACAGAGAACTGTCTATCTCACATTATATTTATTTAGCTTTTAACCTCCTATAAATATGCATTTTCATGGCTGGGAATTTGCCAACCCAAAGCCAGGAAAATGAAAGTGATATCTGATAAGGGTCTTTATATTTTAGCATTAATCTAGCCACAGAGGAGGATGATGTTTGCTTGCTAATATTAAATAGATGCTATTTATCTCTTCTGTTGTCTGTGTTCTGTTTTTTCCGGCACTGTTCATTTAAATACTAATTCTAAAGGGGTCATGTGACTAGACAGTACACCTTTATAGTTAAGTTCTCAATTCTTCCCTTTTCTACCCAGAAGTTTTCTCTTCCGTTGTTTTTGTTTCCCCATACTTTGTTTCATTTTATGACATTCTGAAGTCCTTTAAATTCTTTAATCCTGGCATCAGTTAGCTGATTAACAGAAGTGCTGAAATGGTTAAAACTTACTCCTTTGGAGCTGTCTCATAAACTGTTGGAAGGCTGGCCATGCTCAAAGGCTTCTGTTCATCTCCTTTTGTGTTATCTATTGTGTCATCTCAGAAATACTAGTAACCAGAGAATAACAATTTGGGATTCTGATGAAAGTCTAAAATCCATTATCTTTTAAGGACAATATTGTCTTAGTTACTTTTCTATTGCTCTGATAAGATACCATGACCAAGGCAACTTATAAAGGAAAGCATTTAATTGGAGACTTGCTTACAGTTTTAGAGGGTGAGTATATGACTATCGTAGTGGGGACCATAGCAGCAGGTAGATAGTCATGGTGCTGGAGAAATAGCTCAGAGCTTACATTTGGTCTATTAGCATGAGGAAGAGAAAGTCAGATTGGGAATGGAGTGGCCATTTGAACCCTCAATGCTTGATCCTTGACACACCTTCTCCAACAAGAACACATCTTCTAATCCTTCACAAACAGTTCTACCAGCTGGGAACCAAACATTCAAATACCCAAGTATATGGGGACCATTCCCATTTAAACCAACACAAGTTCATCATGTAAAGCACACCCCACTTGAGGTTCTGACTTATACATCTGTCTCAGAATAATTAGTAGCATTCCATTTTTGCTCACAAAGATGTCTTAATTTGGACACTAAATGACACAACCACCTTACTAAAGACAATATTTCCAAAATACCTTTGTCTTAGGGTTTCCACTGCTATGAAGAGACACCATGACCAAGGCAAGTCTTATAAAGGACAACATTTAGTTGGGGCTAGACTATAGTTTCAGAGGTTCAATCCATTATCATCATGGCAGGAAACATGGCAGTGTCCAGGCAGACCTGGTGCTGGAGAAGGAGTTGAGAGTTCTTCATCTTGATACAACTGCAGCCAAGAGAGACTGTCTCACAGGCAGCTAGAGGGTTTCTTCTGCACTGGGAGGAGCCTGAGCATAGGACCTCAAAGGCCATCCCCTGCAGTGACATTCTTCCTCCAATGAGGCCACACCTATTCTAAAACAAACACATCTCCTAATAGTGTCACTCCCTGTGGGCCAAGTATTCAAACACATGAATCTATAGGGACCACTATAACCTTCAAACTCTTAAAACTGTGCTGTGAGAGCAAACTTTAGAGTCATTTCGAGCCTCTCACATGGACACTGAGGAGCAGTGGTAGTGGCTCTGATCAACCGGACACTAGTGTTGCCAGAACTGGTCCTGAAAATTTAATGAACCAAATTACTTCTGTCCTTTTGAGCATTTAGTTCTAAAATTATAACATTATCCTAGAATCTAGATAGCTCCACTCCTTCTTTAGTTGATTGATGATATTTTCTAATTACAGAATTATGTGTAATCTTCAAAAATTGAAATACTATACGAAGAAGGTAAATTGGCCTCATAAGTGTACTCTATAGATAAAGCCAGGACTCAAAATACTTAGCAAATAGGATTTTATTAAGTACTTTTTTAATGTGTGTGTATACTAAGGATCTAAAGTGAGTTGGCCTACAGAAGAATTTCACAATCTCACTAAAAGTAACAGGAGCCATTCTGGAGGGTTCACAGGCAGATGATCCTTTAAATTGATTTTTTTCTGGAAATCTGTTCTTTTTGGTAGTACATGAAATTGAAATATCTCGAGGACAGCTTTGCTTACCCTCTTTGTTGCTCGATGTCCTCTCATCAGAATCTGTCAGTTGATTATAGACTGTGTTCTGTTTTCACCAGTCCAACATGCTGTGGATTACCTGGTAGCTGTACTGTGACTCTTGGGCGGAAACAGGGATGGTCCTCTTTAGCTCACATGAGTGTATTTAGTTGCAATGATCTGCTTGAACAGATCCATGGTGACAAGAGACAGATGTCCTGAGAGCCCCTAATTCTCAGCTCGAGCTGTCATGGTGGACAGACTCTTCACTACCCATAGAAGCTGGTTTGGAAACACAAATCTGCAGTAGAACTTTCGAATTACTCCTACAAGGGAAACTAATGCTATAGAACTATTTAATAAATATGAGTCTTAAGTTTATGTATTTAGTGCTTTTCCTACTCATGAATGTGACAGATAAAGTGGGAAAAGATGGACCTAATGGTATTTTTTTTTTTTTTTAGTTCCTATGGGAAGTCTTCTAAAGTCTGTGGGAGAATTCTGAAGAATGTAAAGGGCTGCTCAAATGTTAGGCATACTAAAGTTTATTACACCTTCACTGTAGCACTTACATAGATGTTGTGGATAGACAGGTATTTTAAAATGCCTTGGTCAAATGGCATTACCATCACTTATGCCATGTGTCTCAATTGGCAGAAATAATTCCAGTGTACCTGACAGGATGAAGATATCCTGAAGAGAAAGCTTTTAACACAGGTCATTCTCACTATAATCAGTTATACATTTGATCTAATGTAAAAAAATAATAAAAATAAAAAGTCTCTAATCTCTCCAGCTTAATCAAGTAATCAAGTGGCACCCTTCAATTCTTTAGCAAACAATAAATTGAATGTAAATTTTCTTTAAATTGTTTTTCACCTTAATAGTAGGCTTCTGGATAATTCTCTGTTCTTTCTTTCTCACCTAGTATTTTCTGGTTTTCTCATTTCTAATGTTGATACATTCCCTTAGGGTGCCTGGCCTCTGCCAGAGTTTAAACTCACATGTGTTACAGTCTTCACCTTCAGGACCCATTGCTAGGTCCCTCCCACCATTTTCTTTTGAGCTCCTCAGAGCTTCCTTATCAATCTAGGAATACAGAATGCATACAAAGCTCCATACAAATCACATTTCCTAGAAATATCACAAAAAAATCAAAATAGCAAGGTCTATGATACTTTTCTGATTACTCAGTTCTTTCTGACTTGCATTTGATATCCTGTTTAATAAAAGCAGCAATAAAAACAACAGTGAAAGGTGGAGGTGTTTAAAAAAAAAAAAAAAGCATCACAGTGCATAGGATTACCCCGCCCTTCCTTCCTTAGCCATTCTGCTAATCAAATCGGTGATGCAATCTTCTGCCTTTCCCAGAAGGCCCCTCTCTCCATAGTGACAGAGAATACATTTGATGCTTCTTACCGTGCCCTAGATCCCTGACCCCTCATCCCTTTAAACAGTCCGAGCTGCTAAAAAAGAACCCCAATGACCCTGCGGCATTTAGCTTCAGCTGAGTAGCCCCCTACCTCCTCTTACGTGCCATTGAATTGCAAATCTGGGCATGCCTCAGTGAGATCACTTCAATTTCTCATCTGCATCTTCACTCCCCTCCCCCTCAGGGACAGCAAAAACCCTAAGGAAATATAGCCAGCTACTGCAAGACTGAAGCTCCGATCAGATTAACTCCTAGTTTAATCAGACATGTGGTGAGACACCAGCTGCTCCATCCCACTGCACTCAGTGAAGGACCAATGGTCTTGAAGGTCCTCATTTGTATCAATGTCTTTTTTTTTCCTTTTCTTTTTTTTTCGGAGCTGGGGACCGAACCCAGGACCTTGCGCTTGCTAGGCAAGCGCTCTACCACTGAGCTAAATCCCCAACCCCGAAGGTCCTCATTTGTAAGAGTTGAGACAATGTGTGGAACTTAGGAACCTGTTTGTCCAGATTTCTCGGGCTCCCCACGTCTGAGACCAGACAGAATCTTTGAAGGTTTAGGTGCATTAGGCTTAAAACCTAAGAAGAAACCTGAGAATTCTTACCTATAATATAAAGTCCAACCAACTCTGTTTTGGAAGAAACTCCATTTTGTGAGAGACCAGGGGCTATATACTCCTGGAAGAATATCAGAGTCCTCCTGAGCAAACATCTTATGGCAACCCACTTAGCAACATCCATTCAGGTTACAATAGCAGGGTCCAGTCAGGTTACAATAGCAGGGTCCATGTACATAACTTAAGATATCCTGCAGAGAATAGATAACTTAGCCATCCAGTTCAACTCAACGGGTGGTTTTGTCCCTGTGTTTGGTTCCTGCAGACTATACCAGAAATGCAGTTTAAAAACTATTTAACTTGCTGACCCACATGGAGATTCTTCAGGTTTCCTATAAAACCACAATAAATATCCTGCACCCCTAGGCTCTCTGACTTGCTGTGACTGGGACTATAAGAGACCTTACTCTAGAGCTGGTAATAAAGACCCTTATGTATATACATTGGAATTGACTCCTCGGTGGTCTTTGGGGTACCTGCAACTTGGGCATAACAATAGGACATGGCAAAGTCAGGGATTTTAAAACCTTTATAAACATTTAGTCCTAACAGAGCCTTATTTTGATGGCATAAAATTTTAATTCTTTTATCTCTTAAGAATTCTGGCTTCCTTAACTGTTATGAAAAGTGTTAAGATAAGTCAAAATAATGCTTTAAAGAATTCATTCATTTTATTTCATGTGTCTGAGTACTTGCCTACATGTATGTGTGTATGTGCACTATATACACACCTGGTACCTAATGAAGCCAGACGAGGGCAAGTGGAGTTACAGAAGCTTGTGACCCACATATGGTTGCTAGGATCTGAACCTGGCTCTTCTGAAAGAACAGTAAGTGCTCTGAACCTCTGTGCTATCCCTCTAGCACCAAGACAAGCTGATTCTTAAGGCTGCTCTGTGTTTGGACTCCATCGGGATCCTCAGGACCTGGAAGAATACTGTGGACAAGATACAATGAGAGTCAAAGTTACATTTAAAGTTTTAATTACTATGCCTAAGAAATCCATTAAACAAACAAACAAACAAAAAAATGCCTCTGATTGGTAAGCCCTTATCCAATAGCCCTTATACTTCCTGAGTGCTTGAGGCTATTGTTTATGGGAGAGACAAGCCACATGTTTTTATTTCCCTAAACAAGTTTGTTTGACCCAATAAACCTGATATGCTTAATCACATGTGGGCAGGAGGCATGTATACAGAAAATGCCTCAGGATATATGCTTGCCTCCCATTGGATCTGATGGGAAATGCAATAAACTATGGATTTTAAGGCCCTGCAAACAGTAACCTGGGGCTATTTTCTGGAAATCTAGAGATGCACCTTATCAGAAAGACTGTCAATCTGGCTAGTATTTAATTATAGCTTGCTTCAAATCCGTCTTTAAATCATGGTGTGGTGGTCTGATTCTCCACTGGTGGGATTAACTACACTTTGAGGAAAATGTGAAGAGAAGACCACAGTATTGCCTCTTGGTAAAGGTTTAAAAGAGTGCCCACCAGATGAAGACACTCTGGTGAGTAAGGACAGTGACTGACTGCAAGGAACTCATCCATATGGAAAGATAATGGCTTTTCCTAATCCACTGTGGTCACAACATAATTAAGATTCATCCACACGAAGTATTATGGGTTTACAGAATACAGACCAGAAGATCTATTTCAGGAAGAAGATTGTCATGCTCTGTGTGCAGGTTGAGAACAATGAATAGCTCTACTCTCTTTATATAGCTGAGTCTTCATTGCTAATCTTCTTAGATTGCTTTGTATCTTAACCAAGGATCTGAACTAGGATAATTCTTCCAACTATAAGGTTGACAATCTATAGCAATCCTTTGAAGTATTTACTATTTAAGAACAGTAGAATAGAATATCAGAGTCGGTTGAATCTGCCTTGAGGAATTTTCAACCTAAATATTCATCAAAAAGTGTAGACAGACTCAGCCAAACCAATGTGTCTGGTTGTATAGCTTAATGGAAAGGAAACTAGCATTTATTTAAACTATTAAATGTGCATCTGCTTTTGAAGACAGGACAAAAAACCAGGTTAACTTTCAACTTTGTATTCTCATAGTTAGAGAGTGCTACATTCATCCCCAGGTATGGCCCTAGGACTCTACTTTATCACAAGGGAGTAGAGTGCTTGACAAGAGAGGTTCAAGGCCCCCCAAAAAAGTGTGAGGATGTGTCTTGGGGTAGCTGCTCTGGGCAGCTGCCTCTGGCAGAGAAATCGGCAATCAGATTATTTATAAGGGGATGTTCTCGGCATCAGAATCTAAGCAAAGGAAGGAGGAGAAGCAGGGATGAGCAGAAGACAAGTAAATCTGCATCAACCGGAAGTAGACCTCTCCAAGCTGTGCTGAGTAGGGAGGGTGGACCGAGTCTTGGTGCTTTTCTGTCCAACCATCATTAGACATGGGCTGTGATGAGTGGCTTTCTTTAGCTGCAGTGATACCTAAAGGGGACTGACAATGGGGGCTATTAGTAGAACTCTCTAGTAGTTGAAAGAGTAAGAATGTCAGTCTTGTGGGGGGAATGTGAGTGTCCACTCCAGGGGTCTATGCACTTTCACAAACTGTGAGTATCTAAGGAGTATATGTACAAGCACCTAACACCTGTCCATGCTTTAGTAATTGCTTCCATCTACACATCTGCACCCACACCCACCTACCCATCTTTTGGTACCTTGTTTTTTTTCTTTTCAAAGGTCATAGAACTGAATTGTCACTTTGCTTACAAGGAAAAACAATCCTTTAAAATAGATTGAATTTATCAATCTCTTTCCAATCCGAAATTATTGCTAAAGTGATTATTTACCAATAACAATAATAAATAACTGTCTATTGTTGCAGTTTACAGCATCTTTAAATATTTACTCATCACAGCTAGCTTCTGGAAGCTAAGCTGATGTCGATAGTTTAAACACAGATTCGAGGAACCAGAAGGTTAGTTTCTTGCCTGAAGTCACAGGGGCAGCAGGATGAAATAATGATTGTCAGACTTTGAATCCAGTCCTGTAGATTTCTGGCTCAGGATTGGTCCTGTTGTGTCAAGCCAGCAAAATCTCAGGGGCAATCACCTAGACACAAGCAGTTGGGTTTGTTAGCGCTAAAGACAGCATTGACTTGCTGGGGTTGGACACCTTAGGCCCCTCTCACAGAGCATCAGTGCTGCTCACATAAGCCAGTATAAGGACTATCAACTGACCTAGTGGGTAAAATTTGAATTTTATATGTAGTGTTTGCTATAGAGACTTTATGGAGATTCATGGGAAAAAGAAACAAAAATTCTGGTAAAAGAATGCAATGTATCGGAGTGCCACTGATTCTTAAACCCTAATTGATATACTTTTATCTCTTGAAAGTCTTAAGATGAGAAAGGATTCAGCAGGTCTAGGGTGGGTACCGAGAGCCTTCATTTTCAGTAAGTCACCAAATGACACTGATTCTGTGTTTTCATCAATGGCCTTCCACTGTTCCAGGAACAGAAATCTACAATCCTTCCCAAGGTAGCCCAAGCTTAGTCCTAGCTCTGAAGGAGGGTTGGAGCCAACAATTAGAAAGAAATAAGTTGGAAGAAATAATTCACTATGTAGTAACAGTTCCTCACCTCTTCTACCTTTCCTAAAACTGTATGAGGAAGGAAGGAAGAAGTGGCAAAACAGGAGAAGGGAGAGGAGGAATATGAGAGGGAAAGAAAGTCTGGTGAGCAATGCAGTCAGAGCTAGGTATGTGGCCAGAGCAGACCTTGCTGTGCGTTTGCATGATGCTAGCCACATATGATGGACATTGATTGGAACCCATTCTTACTTTTCGCAAGTCAATATTATCCATTTTGTAACTGAGAGGAAGTCAGATGGATGAAACCTGCAGGTGTTAGAGGGAAAAACACTGCAGACAATCATCCAGAGTAAAGAAAAACCCCCGGGGATGGAATCCCAGAGGAAAGCTTCCTGATTCTGTTAACCAACTCCTGTTGATGGACAGTGGCAGGGTATTTACACAGCAGAGGTACCCTCCCTCCCTGCCATCCCTAGGGTGACACATTTCTTCTTGATGGTGTCTGTACTGAAGCACGTGGCTTGCTTCTTGGCTTTTCCAGCTAGCTGGGGGGCGGGGGGTGTAGGTGGAAACATGATTTTGAAGAGATTTCCCTGCTAAAACATTCAAATTGCTTTCTCCTATGGGGGATGAAATACCTTCTGAGTTTTAACTTTATAGTTTTTCTGAGAAGCAGGAGGAGGGGTGTGGGGAACAGAGGCTCAAATCAACCTTAGTCAGAAATGTTCTTGAGAGAGACAGGAGGCACGGCAAGGGAGGGAGTTCTTTTTCCTACATGGAATGCTCTCTGAAAGCAATGAGAAGAAATATGAAAACCAGGGCCTGCTCACTAGAGAGCTGCCAATGCTGTGGTAGAATGAATACATAAAAGGAGTGCCTTCAATAGGCTGGATCAAAGCCTCCTGAGGAATTCTGTTCAGAGGAAGTGGCCCTGCTAGTTATCTGTGTTGTGTCTATTCTGATCTCCAGGTGGTAGAGTTGGGTTGGACAGAGTCGATACTGGCAGCCATTGTCTGAGAGAAAGAGAGAGAGAGAGAGAGAGAGAGAGAGAGAGAGAGAGAGAGAGAGAGAGTGTTCTGGAGAGTTCTCTGTGTGTGTGTGTGTGTGTGTGTGTGTGTGTGTGTGTGTGTGTGTGCGCGCGCGCGCAGAGCAGTGGTTGAGCCTTTTTGAGACCACATGTCTCTGGAGACTTTAGGGGAGAACTGAGTACAGCCTCTGGCGCCAGCTTTCCAGAGGGAAATCAGAAGCATGGTAATTAGACATCTCACCCCTCAGGCAAATGGGGAAGGAGTTTACTTTACCTAATGCCAGCCTGCAGCGATGAAAACCAGGAAGGAGCAGGGGGTCCACCTGCCAGCCCAGCCCCACAACTCCCCATGTGAGAAGGAGCCATCTGACTCTGTCACAAATGCTGTTGACTCCAGCAGCCTGGGTGGGTTCTTTCTCATGAAACTTTTTTAATCTACTTGTTTGAATGATTTATTACAAAGAATCATATTCAAGCCTTCTGAGAAAAATGGCACAGCGTGAGGCAGGGAGATAGAAAGAACCAGGGATGTGTGATCTCACTTACAGGAAATCTCCATGGAACTAGAAATAACTAAAATTTAGAATAGCCTGTTTTGCAAGAACATGCATAGTTTTTTACTGATTTGCATATGTTATTCTATTGAGTTCTGCAGTAGGCCTTAAGCCAGGCATTGCAATGGCAGTTTCATAAATGTCAAGACCTCAAGGCCGAGTCAGAGAATCTGACAATTCCAGGGTCACATAATTAGCAAGTTGTAGATTTGGGACTCAATGAAAATTGCTTCTCTGTCTTCCACTGATCTTCAAAACTGATCTGTTGCCAACTGAACCATCTTCAGGGCCCACTTTACTATTGCCTATAGTAAAGACAAGATAGACTTCAGTTCACTTTGCAATTTGGGGTCATACACTTAGCTACTATATCCTATCTGGGTTAACTAAGGGCCAGAACTTCCCTATTTCATTCTGAGAGGATACAAAAGGGACACTACTGTGATTTTTAGGTAAGTGTGGGGTATCTGTAGGCTTAGATTTTTCAAAACGTACTTTAATAAGTTTTCTCAAATGCTTCAATCCCCCTTCTAGCCCACTGTCTAAATTTTAGGGCAAATCAACTATAATTTCCAGGCTGGAATTTTTATAGAGCTAGAAAATGCCACCAAACTATAAACCAGTAGTCTTAGTTAGGGTTTTACTGCTGTGAACAGATACCATGACCAAGGCAACTCCTTTTTCTTTTTTTAAGATTTTTTTTTTATTTACACATTTGAAATGTTATTTTTCCCGATTTCCTGTCCATAAGCCTCCTATCCCATCCCTTCTCCCCCTCCTTCTATTCGGTGTTCCCCCTCCCCAACCATTCCTCCTCCCCACCCTGACATTCCCCTACATTGGGGAGTCCAGTCTTGGCAGGACCAAGGGCTTCTCCTCCCATTGGTGCCCAACAAGGTCATCTTCTGCTATATATGCAGCTGGAGCCATGGGTCTGTCCATGTGTACTTTTTGGGTAGTAGTTTAGTCCCTGGGAGCTATGGTTGGTTGGTGGTGTTGTTCTTATGGGATTACAGACCCCTTCAGCTCCTTCAAACCTTTCTCTAACTCCTCCGATGGGGACCATGTTCTCAGTCCAGTGGTTTGCCTCTAGCATTCGCCTCTGTATTTGTCATGCTCTGACTGAGCCTATCAGGAGACAGCTATATCAGGCTCTTGTCAGCATGCACTTCTTGGCGTTATGAATATTGTCTAGGTTTGGTGGCTGTATATATATGGGCTGGAACCCCAGGTGGGGCAGGTTCTGAATGAATAGTTTCTGCTCCAAACTTTATCTCCTCTTGTGAATATTTTTGTTCCCCCTTTTAAGGATTAAAGCATCTGAATTTCGGTCATCCTTCTTCTTGAGCTTCATGTGGTCTGTGGACTGTATCTTGAGTAATTTGAGCTTTTGGGGTAAAAAGCTTATAGTCATTGTTTTTTGACAGCTGAGTATATGTACCACATTTTCTGTATCCATTCCTCTGTTGAAGGGCATCTGGGTTCTTTCCAGATTCTGGGTATTATAAATAAGGCTACTATGAACATAGTGGAGCATGTGTCCTTGTTATATGTTGGAGCATCATTTTGGTATAGGCCCAGGAGTGGTATAGCTGGGTCCTCAGGTAGTATTATATCTAATACTCTGAGATATCTCCAGACTGATTTCCAGAGTAGTTGTACCATCTTGCAATCCCACCAACAATGGAGGAGTGTTCATCTTTCTCCACATCCTCGCCAGCATCTGTTGTCACCTGAGTGTTTCATTTTAGCCATTCTGACTGGTGTGAGGTGGAATGTCAGGGTTGTTTTGATTTGCACTTACCTGATAAGTAAGGATGTTGAACATTTCTTTAGGTACTTCTCAGCCATTAGCTATTCCTCAATTAAGAATTCTGTTTAGCTCAGTACCCCATTTTTTAAAAATTGGATATATTTCTTTATTTACATTTCAAATATTATTCCCTTTCCCAGTTTCCTGTCCATAAACCCCCCTATCCCTATCCCCTCCCCTATAAGGGTGTTCTCTCCCACTCAACCCCTCCTTACCATCCCCTGACATTCCCCTGCACTGGGGGGTCCAACCTTGGAAGGACCAAGGGCTTCCCCTTCCACTGGTGCCCAACAAGGCTATTCTCTGCTACATATGCAGTTGCAGCCCTGGGTCAGCCCATGTATAGTCTTTGGGTAGTGGCTTAGTCCCTGGAAGCTGTGGTTAATTGGCATTGTTGTTCTTATGGGGTTGCAAGCTCCTTCAGCTTTCAGTTCTTTCTCTAATTCCCCAAAGGGAATCCCAATCTCAGTTCAGTGGTTTGCTGCTAGCATTCACCTCTCTATTAGACATGCTCTGGTTGTGTTTCTCAGGAGAGATCTATATTCGGTTGCTATCAACATGCACTTCTTAGCTTCATCAATCTTACTGAGTTTTGGTGGTGTATATATATATGGACCACATGTGGGGCAGGTTCGGAATGGCTGTTCCTTCAGCCTCTGCTCCAAACTTTGCCTCCATATTCCCTCCTATGAATATTTTTGTTCCCCCTTTTAAGAAGGAGTGGAAGCATCCACATTTGGTCATCCTTCTTCTTGAGCTTCAGGTGGTCTGTGGCTTGCATCTTGGGTAATTTGAGCTTTTGGGGAATATCCACTTATCAATGAGTGCATACCATGTGTGCTTTTCTGTGAGTGAGTTTATCTTCACTCAGGATGATATTTTATAGTTCATTCCATTTCCCTATGAATTTCGTGAAGTCATTATTTTTGATTGCTGAGTAGTACTCCATTGTATAGATGTTACCATGTTTTCTGAATCCATTCCTCTGTTGAAGGGCATCTGGGTTCTTTCCAACTTCTGGCTATTATAAATTAGGCTGCTATGAACATAGTGGAGCACGTGTCTTTGTTGTATATTGTAGCATCTTTTGGGTGTAAGCCCGGGAGAGGTATAGCTGGGTCCTCAGGTAGTGAAATGTCCAATTTTCTGAGGAACCTAAAGACTGATTTCCAGAATGGTTGTACCAGTTTGCAATCCCACCAACAATGGAGGACTGTTCCTCTTTCTCCACATCCTTGCCAGCATCTGTTGTCATCTGAGTTTTTGATCTTAGCCATTCTGACTGGTGTAAGGTGGAATCTCAGGGTTGTTTTGATTTGCATTTCCCTGATAACTCAGAATGTTGAACATTTCTTTAGGTGCTTCTCAGGCATATGATATTCCTTAGCTGAGAATTCTTTGTTTAGCTTTGTACCACATTTTTTAATAGGGTTATATGGCTCTTTGGAGTCTAACTTCTTGAATTCTTTGTGTATTTTGGATATTAGCCCTGTATCGGATGTAGGATTGGGAAAGATCTTTTCCCCATCTGTTGGTTGCCATTTTGTCCTAATGACAGTGTTCTTTGCCTTACAGAAGCTTTGCAGCTTTAGGAGTTCTCGTTTGTCAATTCTAGATCTTAAGCATAAGTCATTGGTGTTCTGTTCAGGAAATTTTCCCCAGTGCCCATGTGTTCGAGACTCTTCCCCATGTTTTCTTCTATTAGTTTGAGTATATCTGGTTTTATGTGGAGGTTCTTGATCCACTTGGACTTAAGCTTTGTACCGGGCTATAAGAATGGATTGATTTGCATTCTTCTACATGCTGACCTCCAATTGAACCAGCACCATTTGTTGGAAATGCTCTTTTTTTCCATTGGATGGTTTTAGATCCTTTGAAAAAAAAAGATCAAGTGACTATAGGTGAGTGGGTTCATTTCTGAGTCTTCAATTCTATCCCACTGATCTATCTGCCTGTCTCTGTACCAATACCATAAGGTTTTTATCCTTATTGCTCTATAATACTGCTTGATGTCAGGGATGGTGATTCCCCCAGAAATTCTTTTATTGTGTATAGTTTCGCTAACCTGGGTTTTTGTTATTCCAAATGAATTTGCAAATTGCTTTTTCTGTCTCTATGAAGAATTGAGTTGGAATTTTGATAAGGATTGCATTGAATCTATAGATTGTTTTTGGCAAACTTGCCATTTTTACTATATTAATCCTGCCAATGCATGAGCATGGGAGTTCTCTCCATCTTCTGAGATCTGCAATTTCAGTGGCTTGAAGTTCTTGTCACACAGATCTTTCACTTGCTTGGTTAAAGTCACACCAAGGTATTTTATATTATTTGGGACTATTGTGAAAGGTGCCATTTCCCTAATTTCTTTCTCAGCCTGTTTATCCTTTGAATAGAGGAAGGCTACTGATTTGTTTGAGTTAATTTTATACCCAGCCACTTTGCTGAAGTTGTTTATCAGTCTTAGTAGTTCTCTGGTGGAACTTTTGGAGTTACTTAAGTATACTATCATATCATCTGCAAATAGTGATATTTTGACTACTTCCCTTCCAGTTTGTATCCCTTTGACCTCCTTTTTTTGTCTGATTGCTCTGGCTAGGACTTTGAATACTATATTGAATAAATAGGAAAAGATGGGCAGCCTGTCTAATCCCTGATTTTAGTAGGATTGCTTCAAGTTTCTCTACATTTAGTTTGATGTTGGCTACTGACTTGCTGTATATTGCTTTTACTATGTTTAGGTATGGACCTTGAATTCCTGATCTTTCTAGGAATTTTATCGTGAAGGGTGTTGAATTTTGTCAAATGCCTTCTCAGCATCTAATGAAATGATCATGTGGTTTTTATCTTTGAGTTAGCTTGCATAGTGGATTACGTTGATGGATTTCTGTATATTGAACCCTCCTTGGGTTGAAGTCTACTTGATCATGATGGATGGTCATTTTGATGTATTCTTGGGTTCAGTTTGCAAGAATTTTATTGAGTATTTTTGTGTTGATATTCATAAGGGAAATTGGTCTGTAGTTCTCTTTCTTTGTTGGGTCTTTGTGTGGTTTAGGTATAAGAGTAATTGTGGCTTCATAGAAGGAAGTGCGTAGTATTCCTTTTGTTTCTATTTTGTAGTATAGTTTGTACAGTATTGGTAGTAGGTCTTCTCTGAAGGTCTGATAGAATTCTGTACTAAATCAATCTGGTCCTGGGCTCTTTTTGATTTGGGAGACTTTTAATAACTGCTTCTATTTCTTTAGAAGTTATGGAACTATTTAGATAGCTTACGTGATCCTGATTTAACTTTGGTACCTGGTATCTGTCTAGAAAGTTGTCCATTTCCTCCAGATTTTCAAGTTTTGTTGAATATAGGCTTTTGTAGTAGGATCTGATAATTTTTTGAATTTCCTCAGATTCTGTTGTTATGTCTCCCTTTTCATTTCTAATTTTGTTTGTGTATTTGGATACACTCTCAGTACCCTCTAGTTAGTCTGGCTAAGGGTTTATCTATCTTGTTGATTTTCTCAAAGAACCAGCTCCTGGTTTTGTTGATTCTTTGTATAGTCCTTTTTGTTTCTACTTGGTTGATTTCAGCCCTGAGTTTGATTATTTCCTCCCTTCTACTCCTCATGGGTGTATTTGTTTCTTTTTGTTCTAGAGCTTTTAGGTGTGCTGTCAAGCTGCTGAAGTATGCTCACTCCTGTTTCTTTTTTCATACTCAGTGCTATGAGTTTTCATCTTAGCACTGCTTTCATTGTGTCCCATAAGTTTGGGTATGTTGTATCTTCCTTTTCATTAAGTTCTAAGAAGTCTTTAATTAATTTCTTTATTTCTTCCTTGAGCACGTTGCCATTGAGTAGAACATTGTTCAATTTCCATGTATATGTGGGTGTTCTGTTGTTATTGTTGTAATTAAAGACCAACTTAGTCCATGGTGATCTGACAGCATGCATAGGATTAGTTCTATCATCTTGTGTCTGTTGAGGCCTGTTTTGTAACTGATTATGTAGTCAATTTTAGAGAAGGTACCATGAGGTGCTGGGAAGAGGGTATATTCTTTTGCTTTAGGATGAAATAGTCTATAAATATTTGTTAAATCCATTTGGTTCATGACTTTTGTTAGTTTCTCTGTGTCTCTGTTAGTTTCTGTTTCCATGATCTGTCCATTGATGAGAGTGGGGTGTTGAAGTCTCCCACTATTATTGTGGGAGGTGCAATGTGTGCTTTGAGCTTTAGTAAGGTTTCTCTAATGAATGTAGGTGCCCTTGCATTTGGAGCATAGATTTTCAGGATTGTGAGTTCATCTTAGTGGAGATTTCCTTTGATGAATATGAAATGTTCTTCCTTATCTTTTATGATAACTATTTCCCCTGGCCTACGGGGGTTTAGCGGAGACCTGGGAGGGGGTGAAAGAATGGGGGACAGAAGGCACAAAGGAGAGCAAGTCTGTGTTCTGATCAAGCTCTCAAACTTTAACTAAAAAAAACAAAAACAAAAACAGGGGCTTATAAAGACAAGCAGGCAGAAAGGTCACCCCGGACCCAGGACCAATTTCACTACTGTTACCACCCTCCCTATTGCCTTAAACCATAAGTTGCAGGTATAGACTGATAAGAACAGACAGCTAGAGATGGATTCTGTAAAAGTGATAAGAATGGACAACTGGCTAGGTGTCCTAGAGGGTGTAAGTGGGCTTGACATTTCTGAAACATTCCTGAGATAGAGGGTGTATAAGAGGCTTTGCTCCTGGCAACTTCTGGTTGAAAGTGGATTATATTCGATATTGGAATGGCTGCTCCAGCTAATCTTTTGGAACCGTTTGCTTGGAAAGTTGTTTTCCAGCCTTTCACTCTGAGGTAGTGTCTGTCTTTGTCTCTGAGGTGTGTTTCCTGTACGCAGCAGAATGCTGGGTCCTCTTTATGTATCTAGTGCGTTAGTCTACGTCTTTTTATTGGGGAGTTCAGTCCACTGATGTTAAGAGATTTTAAGATAGCTGTTTCCTATTATTTTTGTTAGAGGTGGAATTATGTTTTTGTGTCTCTCTTCTTTTGCTTTTGTTGCAGGAAGATTACTTTGTTGCTTTTTCTAGAGTATAGTTCCCCTTCTTGTGTTGGACTTTTCCATGTATTATCTTTTGTAGGGCTGTATTTGTAGAAAGATATTGTGTAAATTTGGTTTGTCATGGAATATCTGGGTTTCTCCATCTATGTTAACTGAGAGTTTTGCTGGATATAGTAGCCTGGGCTGCCATTTGTGTTCTCTTAGGCTGGCATTTCTGTTCTCTTAGGCTGGCACTTGTGTTCTCTTAGGCTGGCATTTGTGTTCTCTTAGGCTGGCATTTGTGTTCTCTTAGGCTGGCACTTGTGTTCTCTTAGGCCAGGCATTTGTGTTCTCTTAGGCCAGGCATTTGTGTTCTCTTAGGCCAGGCATTTGTGTTCTTGTGACCTAAAATCTGCCCAGGATTTTCTGGATTTTATAGTGTCTAGTGAGAAGTCTGGTGTGATTCTGATAGGTCTGCCTTTATATGTTACTTGACCTTTTTCCCTTACTGCTTTTAGTATTCTTTCTTTGTTTTGTGCATTTGGTGTTTTGACTATTACGTGACAGGAGGAATTTCTTTTCTGGTCTAATCTATTTGGAGTTCTACAGACTTCTTGTGTGTTTATGGGCATCTCTTTCTTTAGGTTAGGGAATGTTTTTTGTTGAGGTTATTTACTGGCACTTTAAGTTGGGAGTTTTCGCTCTCTTCTATACCTATTATCCTTATGTTTGACCTTCTTCTTGTGTCCTGGGTTTCCTGGATGTTTTGGGCTAGGATCTTTTTGCGTTTTACATTTCCTTTGTTGGTTGTTTCCATGTTTTCTGTGGTATCTGCTGCCCCTGACATTCTCTCTTCTATCTCTTGTATTCTGTTGGTGATGCTTGCATCTATGACTCCCGATCTCTTCCCTAGGTTTTCTATTTCCAGGTTTGTCTCCGTTTGTGTTTTCTTTTTTTTTTTTTTTATTTTTTTTATTTTATTTTTTTATTTTTTTATTAACTTGAGTATTTCTTATATACATTTCAAGTGTTATTCCCTTTCCCGGTTTCCGGGCAAAATCCCCCTCCCCCCTCCCCTTCCTTATGGGTGTTCCCCTCCCAACCCTCCCCCCATTGCCGCCCTCCCCCCATAGTCTAGTTCACTGGGGGTTCAGTCTTAGCAGGACCCAGGGCTTCCCCTTGCACTGGTGCTCTTACTAGGATATTCATTGCTACCTATGGGGTCAGAGTCCAGGGTCAGTCCATATATAGTCTTTAGGTAGTGGCTTAGTCCCTGGAAGCTCTGGTTGCTTGACATTGTTGTACTTTTGGGGTCTCGAGCCCCTTCAAGCTCTTCCAGTTCTTTCTCTGATTCCTTCAACGGGGGACCTATTCTCAGTTCAGTGGTTTGCTGCTGGCATTCGCCTCTGTATTTGCTGTATTCTGGCTGTGTCTCTCAGGAGCGATCTACATCCGGCTCCTGTCGGTCTGCACTTCTTTGCTTCATCCATCTTGTCCAATTGGGTGGCTGTATATGTATGGGCCACCTGTGGGGCAGGCTCTGAATGGGTGTTCCTTCAGTCTCTGTTTTAATCTTTGCCTCTCCCTTCCCTGCCAAGGGTATTCTTTTTCCTCATTTAAAGAAGGAGTGAAGCATTCACATTTTGATCATCCGTCTTGAGTTTCGTTTGTTCTAGGGATCTAGGGTAATTCAAGCATTTGGGCTAATAGCCACTTATCAATGAGTGCATACCATGTATGTCTTTCTGTGATTGGGTTAGCTCACTCAGGATGATATTTTCCAGTTCCAACCATTTGCCTACGAATTTCATAGACTCGTTGTTTTTGATAGCTGAGTAATATTCCATTGTGTAGATGTACCACATTTTCTGTATCCATTCCTCTGTTGAAGGGCATCTGGGTTCTTTCCAGCTTCTGGCTATTATAAATAAGGCTGCGATGAACATAGTGGAGCACGTGTCTCTTTTATATGTTGAGGCATCTTTTGGGTATATGCCCAAGAGAGGTATAGCTGGATCCTCAGGCAGTTCAATGTCCAATTTTCTGAGGAACCTCCAGACTGATTTCCAGAATGGTTTTACCAGTCTGCAATCCCACCAACAATGGAGGAGTGTTCCTCTTTCTCCACATCCTCGCCAGCATCTGCTGTCACCTGAGTTTTTGATCTTAGCCATTCTCACTGGTGTGAGGTGAAATCTCAGGGTTGTTTTGATTTGCATTTCCCTTATGACTAAAGATGTTGAACATTTCTTTAGGTGTTTCTCAGCCATTCGGCATTCCTCAGCTGTGAATTCTTTGTTTAGCTCTGAACCCCATTTTTTAATAGGGTTATTTGTTTCCCTGCGGTCTAACTTCTTGAGTTCTTTGTATATTTTGGATATAAGGCCTCTATCTGTTGTAGGATTGGTAAAGATCTTTTCCCAATCTGTTGGTTGCCGTTTTGTCCTAACCACCGTGTCCTTTGCCTTACAGAAGCTTTGCAGTTTTATGAGATCCCATTTGTCGATTCTTGATCTTAGAGCATAAGCCATTGGTGTTTTGTTCAGGAAATTTTTTCCAGTGCCCATGTGTTCCAGATGCTTCCCTAATTTTTCTTCTATTAGTTTGAGTGTGTCTGGTTTGATGTGGAGGTCCTTGATCCACTTGGACTTAAGCTTTGTACAGGGTGATAAGCATGGATCGATCTGCATTCTTCTACATGTTGCCCTCCAGTTGAACCAGCACCATTTGCTGAAAATGCTATCTTTTTTCCATTGGATGGTTTTGGCTCCTTTGTCAAAAATCAAGTGACCATAGGTGTGTGGGTTCATTTCTGGGTCTTCAATTCTATTCCATTGGTCTATCTGTCTGTCTCTGTACCAATACCATGCAGTTTTTATCACTATTGCTCTGTAATACTGCTTGAGTTCAGGGATAGTGATTCCCCCTGAAGTCCTTTTATTGTTGAGGATAGCTTTAGCTATCCTGGGTTTTTTGTTATTCCAGATGAATTTGCAAATTGTTCTGTCTAACTCTTTGAAGAATTGGATTGGTATTTTGATGGGGATTGCATTGAATCTGTAGATTGCTTTTGGTAAAATGGCCATTTTTACTATATTAATCCTGCCAATCCATGAGCATGGGAGATCTTTCCATCTTCTGAGGTCTTCTTCAATTTCTTTCCTCAGTGTCTTGAAGTTCTTATTGTACAGATCTTTTACTTGCTTGGTTAAAATCACACCGAGGTACTTTATATTATTTGGGTCTATTATGAAGGGTGTCGTTTCCCTAATTTCTTTCTCGGCTTGTTTCTCTTTTGTATAGAGGAAGGCAACTGATTTATTTGAGTTAATTTTATACCCAGCCACTTTGCTGAAGTTGTTTATCAGCTTTAGTAGTTCGCTGGTGGAACTTTTGGGATCACTTAAATATACTATCATGTCATCTGCAAATAGTGATATTTTGACTTCTTCTTTTCCGATCTGTATCCCCTTGATCTCCTTTTGTTGTCTGATTGCTCTGGCTAGAACTTCAAGAACTATATTGAATAAGTAGGGAGAGAGTGGGCAGCCTTGTCTAGTCCCTGATTTTAGTGAGATTGCTTCGAGTTTCTCTCCATTTAGTTTAATGTTAGCAACTGGTTTGCTGTATATGGCTTTTACTATGTTTAGGTATGGGCCTTGAATTCCTATTCTTTCCAGGACTTTTATCATGAAGGGGTGTTGAATTTTGTCAAATGCTTTCTCAGCATCTAATGAAATGATCATGTGGTTTTGTTCTTTCAGTTTGTTTATATGATGGATCACGTTGATGGTTTTCCGTATATTAAACCATCCCTGCATGCCTGGGATGAAGCCTACTTGATCATGGTGGATGATTGTTTTGATGTGCTCTTGAATTCGGTTTGCCAGAATTTTATTGAGTATTTTTGCGTCGATATTCATAAGGGAAATTGGTCTGAAGTTCTCTTTCTTTGTTGTGTCTTTGTGTGGTTTAGGTATAAGAGTAATTGTGGCTTCGTAGAAGGAATTCGGTAGTGCTCCATCTGTTTCAATTTTGTGGAATAGTTTGGATAATATTGGTATGAGGTCTTCTATGAAGGTTTGATAGAATTCTGCACTAAACCCGTCTGGACCTGGGCTCTTTTTGGTTGGAAGACCTTTAATGACTGCTTCTATTTCCTTAGGAGTTATGGGGTTGTTTAACTGGTTTATCTGTTCCTGATTTAACTTCGATACCTGGTATCTGTCTAGGAAATTGTCCATTTCCTGAAGATTTTCAAATTTTGTTGAATATAGGTTTTTATAGTAAGATCTGATGATTTTTTGAATTTCCTCTGAATCTGTAGTTATGTCTCCCTTTTCATTTCTAATTTTTTTAATTTGGACGCACTCTCTGTGTCCTCTCGTTAGTCTGGCTAAGGGTTTATCTATCTTGTTGATTTTCTCAAAGAACCAACTTTTGGTTCTGTTGATTCTTTCTATGGTCCTTTTTGTTTCTACTTGGTTGATTTCAGCTCTGAGTTTGATTATTTCCTGCCTTCTACTCCTCCTGGGTGTATTTGCTTCTTTTTGTTCTAGAGCTTTTAGGTGTGCTGTCAAGCTGCTGACATATGCTCTTTCCTGTTTCTTTCTGCAGGCACTCAGCGCTATGAGTTTTCCTCTTAGCACAGCTTTCATTGTGTCCCATAAGTTTGGGTATGTTGTATCTTCATTTTCATTAAATTCTAAAAAGTTTTTAATTTCTTTCTTTATTTCTTCCTTGACCAGGTTATCATTGAGTAGAGCATTGTTCAATTTCCACGTATATGTGGGCATTCTTCCCTTATTGTTATTGAAGACCAGTTTTAGGCCGTGGTGGTCCGATAGCATGCATGGGATTATCTCTATCTTTCTGTACCTGTTGAGGCCCGTTTTTTGACCAATTATATGGTCAATTTTGGAGAAAGTACCATGAGGAGCTGAGAAGAAGGTATATCCTTTTGCTTTAGGATAGAATGTTCTATAAATATCCGTTAAGTCCATTTGGCTCATGACTTCTCTTAGTCTGTCGACATCACTGTTTAATTTCTGTTTCCATGATCTGTCCATTGATGAGAGTGGGGTGTTGAAGTCTCCCACTATTATTGTGTGAGGTGCAATGTGTGTTTTGAGCTTTAGTAAGGTTTCTTTTACGTATGTAGGTGCCCTTGTATTTGGGGCATAGATATTTAGGATTGAGAGTTCATCTTGGTGGATTTTTCCTTTGATGAATATGAAGTGTCCTTCCTTATCTTTTTTGATGACTTTTAGTTGGAAATTGATTTTATTTGATATTAGAATGGCTACTCCAGCTTGCTTCTTCTGACCATTTGCTTGGAAAGTTGTTTTCCAGCCTTTCACTCTGAGGTAGTGTCTGTCTTTGTCTCTGAGGTGTGTTTCCTGTAGGCAGCAGAATGCTGGGTCCTCATTGCGTATCCAGTTTGTTAATCTATGTCTTTTTATTGGGGAGTTGAGGCCATTGATATTGAGAGATATTAAGGAATAGTGATTATTGTCTCCCTTTATATTCATATTTGGATGTGAGGTTATGTTTGTGTGCTTTCATTCTCTTTGTTTTGTTGCCAAGACGATTAGTTTCTTGCTTCTTCTAGGGTATAGCTTGCCTCCTTATGTTGGGCTTTACCATTTATTATCCTTTGTAGTGCTGGATTTGTAGAAAGATATTGTGTAAATTTGGTTTTGTCATGGAATATCTTGGTTTCTCCATCAATGTTAATTGAGAGTTTTGCTGGATACAGTAACCTGGGCTGGCATTTGTGTTCTCTTAGGGTCTGTATGACATCAGTCCAGGATCTTCTGGCCTTCATAGTTTCTGGCGAGAAGTCTGGTGTGATTCTGATAGGTCTCCCTTTATATGTTACTTGACCTTTTTCCCTTACTGCTTTTAATATTCTTTCTTTATTTTGTGCGTTTGGTGTTTTGACAATTATGTGACGGGGGGTGTTTCTTTTCTGGTCCAATCTATTTGGAGTTCTGTAGGCTTCTTGTATGTCTATGGGTATCTCTTTTTTTAGGTTAGGGAAGTTTTCTTCTATGATTTTGTTGAAGATATTTACTGGTCCTTTGAGCTGGGAGTCTTCACTCTCTTCTATACCTATTATCCTTAGGTTTGATCTTCTCATTGAGTCCTGGATTTCCTGTATGTTTTGGACCAGTAGCTTTTTCCGCTTTACATTATCTTTGACAGTTGAGTCAATGATTTCTATGGAATCTTCTGCTCCTGAGATTCTCTCTTCCATCTCTTGAATTCTGTTGGTGAGGCTTGTATCTACAGCTCCTTGTCTCTTCTTTTGGTTTTCTATATCCAGGGTTGTTTCCATGTGTTCTTTCTTGATTGCTTCTATTTCCATTTTTAATTCCTTCAACTGTTTGATTGTGTTTTCCTGGAATTCTTTCAGGGATTTTTGCGATTCCTCTCTGTAGGCTTTTACTTGTTTATTAATGTTTTCCTGTGCTTCCCTAAGTGTGTTCATGTCTTTCTTGAAGTCCTCCAGCATCATGATCAAATATGATTTTGTAACTAGATCTTGCTTTTCTGGTGTGTTTGGATATTCCATGTTTGTTTTGGTGGGAGAATTGGGCTCCGATGATGGCATGTAGTCTTGGTTTCTGTTGCTTGGGTTCCTGCGCTTGCCTCTCGCCATCAGATTATCTCTAGTGTTACTTTGTTCTGCTATTTCTGACAGTGGCTAGACTGTCCTATAAGCCTGTGTGACAGGAGTGCTGTAGACCTGTTTTCCTCTCTTTCAGTCAGTTATGGGGACAGAGTGTTCTGCTTTCTGGCGTGTAGTTTTTCCTCTCTACAGGTCTTCAGCTGTTCCTGTGGGCCTGTGTCTTGAGTTCACCAGGCAGCTTTCTTGCAGCAGAAAATTTGGTCTTACCTGTGGTCCCGAGGCTCAGGTTCGCTCGTGGGGTGCTGCCCACGGGCTCTTTGCAGCGGCAGCAACCAGGAAGACCTGTGCCGCCCCTTCTGGGAACTTCAGTGCACCAGGGTTCCAGATGGTCTTTGGCTTTTTCCTCTGGCGTCCGAGATGTGTGTGCAGGGAGCAGTCACTTCTGGTTTCCCAGGCTTGTCTGCCTCTCTGAAGGTTTAGCTCTCCCTCCCACGGGATTTGGGTGCAGAGAACTGTTTATCCGGTCTGTTTCTTTCAGGTTCCGGCGGTGTCTCAGGCACAGGGGTCCTGCCGCTCCTGGGCCCTTCCCCACGGGAGCCCAGAGGCCTTATACAGTTTCCTCTTGGGCCAGGGATGTGGGCAGGGGTGAGCAGTGTTGGTGGTCTTTTCCGCTCTGCAGCCTCAGGAGTGCCCACCTGACCAGGCGGTTGGGTCTCTCTCTCACCGGGTCTGGGAGCAGAGAGCTGCTGCGGGCCGGGATCCGCGGGTGTGGGACTTCCGGTAAACACAGAACGTGCCCGGTCCTAGAGAAATTCTGCTTTCCTGTGTCCCAAGCTCACCAGGCAGCTTTCTTGCAGCAGAAAATTTGGTCTTACCTGTGGTCCCGAGGCTCAGGTTCGCTCGTGGGGTGCTCCCCACGGGCTCTCTGCAGCGGCAGCAACCAGGAAGACCTGTGCCGCCCCTTCCGGGAGCTTCAGTGCACCAGGGTTCCAGATGGTCTTTGGCTTTTTCCTCTGGCGTCCGAGATGTGTGTGCAGGGAGCAGTCACTTCTGGTTTCCCAGGCTTGTCTGCCTCTCTGAAGGTTTAGCTCTCCCTCCCACGGGATTTGGGTGCAGAGAACTGTTTATCCGGTCTGTTTCTTTCAGGTTCCGGCGGTGTCTCAGGGACAGGGGTCCTGCCGCTCCTGGGCCCTTCCCCACGGGAGCCCAGAGGCCTTATACAGTTTCCTCTTGGGCCAGGGATGTGGGCAGGGGTGAGCAGAGTTGGTGGTCTCTTCCGCTCTGCAGCCTCAGGAGTTCCCACCTGACCAGGCGGTTGGGTCTCTCTCTCACCGGGTCTGGGAGCAGAGAGCTGCTGCGGGCCGGGATCCGCGGGTGTGGGCCGTTTGTGTTTTCTTTATTGTTTCTATTTCCATTTTTAAATCCTGTATGGTTTTGTTCAATTCCTACACCTGTTTAGTTGTGTTTTTCTGTAACTCTTTAAGGAATTTTTGTGTTTCCTCTTTAAGGGCTTCTACCTGTTTACCTGTGTTGTCCTGTGTTTCTTTCTTTCTTTTTAATTCTTATTTAATGCATATGAGTGGTTTTGCCTGCATGTATGTATGTGTACCGTTTGGGTGCCTGGTACAGATAGAGAGGCCAGAAGGTGGCATTGGACCCCCTGAAACTGGAGTTACATGGCTGTGAGCTATCATGAGGATGCTGGGAACAGAACCCAGGTCCTTTGGAAGAGCAACTAGTGCCTTTAAACTGGTGAGCCATCTCTCCAGCCCGTCCTGTGTTTCTTTATGAGAGTCATTTATGTCCTTCTTAAAGTCCTCTATTATCATCATGAGATGTGATTTTAAGTCTACATCTTGCTTTTCTGGTATGTTTGGATATCCAGTATTTGCTTTAGTGGGAGAACTGGGCTCTGATGATGCTAAGTAGTCTTGGTTTCTGTTTCTTAGGTTCCTGTGCTTGCCTCTTACCATCAGGTTGTCTCTGGTGTTAGCTTGTCTTGCTGTCTCTGACAGTGGCTTGACCCTCCTGTAAGCCTGTGTGACAGCACTCCTGTAGACCTGTTTTCTTACAGCTGGATCTGGGTACAGCGAGCTATGGGAATGGGTGCAGCAGAAACCAAACGGATCCTGTCCCAGACTGCTCCTGGGTTTTTGTGTCCTGAGGTCTCCAGTCAGGTCACTGGGAGCAGAAGAGTTGTTTTTACCTCTGCTGTCAGGTGCCTCAGCACTCCTCGTGACAGGCTTTCAGTTCTGGGCACAGGCAGAAACTGGAAGAGTCCTGCCTCTGACTGCTCTTAGCTTCCTGTACCCAGAAGATATTAGGCAGGTTCCTCTTGGGCCAAGAATGTGAGCAGAATTGGAGGTCTCACCTGATCTCTCAGGAATGTCCAGTTTTGAGAATCCAGCTCTCTCCCCCACAGGATTTGGGTACAGAAGTCTGTGAGACTGGTTCAACTCCAGGCACAGGCAGAAACACGAAGGGTCCTGTTCCAGACTGCTCCTGGGTTTGTGTGCCCTGAGGCCTGCAGGTGGGTTGCTAGGAACAGAAGAGTTGGTCTTACCTCTGCTCTCAGGTGTGTCAGTGCTCTTGGCAACTTGCTTTCCCCAAGGCAACTCTTAAAATGACATCATTTAATTGGGGCTGGCTTACAGATTCAGAGGTTCAATCTATTATCATCAAGGTGGGAACCTAGCAGTATCCAGGCAGGCTGAGAGTTCTACATCTTCATTTGAAGGCTGTTAGTGGAAGATCAACTTCCAGGCATCTAGGACAAGGATCTTAAAGTCATGCCCACAGTGACACACCTACTCCAACAAGGCTATACCTACACTTAGTGTCACTCACTGGGCCAAGCATGGTCAAACCATAACACCAGTAGTTCTCAATCTGTGAGTCCTGACCTCTTAGGAAGTCAAATGACCTTTTCACGGAGGTCATATATCAGGTATACTGAGTATCAAATATTTGTAGTACAATATGTAACAGTAGCAGAATTACAGTTGTGAAGTTGAAACGAAAATAATTTTTATAATTGAAGGTCACCATAACATGAGGGACTGTATTAAAGGCTTGTAGCATTACAGAGCTTGAGAACCATTGTTGTAAGCCTCTTCAAAGCCAATCACAGTTATCAGATGTATGACTTTCCATGAGAACAGTGTTCTTTGAGTGCTTTTTTCCTAGCATAAGCTAGGAAGGTGTGCGGGTGTGTAGAAGATGGATTTGTACTCATTCTTTTACCAGCCCAAGGTCTTTGAGGTCCTTATTCAAACCCTTTGCCTTTGGAATAGAATTCTCTTCTTTTCCTAGACTTTTGCTGGATAACACTCTTTCTATTATACCTTTTTAACTCTCATTGTTGTGGTTGAATGACAAATGTCCCCCATAGTCTTCCACACTTGAACACTGTTCTCCAGTTGGTAGTGCTGTTTAGGGAGGTTTAGATGGGGCAGCTGTGCTGGAGGAAGAACATCACTGTGTAGAGGAGTTTTAATCCAGCAGTGTGGCTGCTTTCACAAGGGATAACATCCCAAGACCTTCTAGTTCTGTGTGATCTGACTGGGATGCAGTCATATTTTTGGCTTATAGCATGATCTGGCTGGAATAAGACACGCCCCTAGCAAATACCTTTAATTTGTAACAATAAAGGTAATATTAGTTTGTAGAAGGAAACAGCCATATTTGAAAGTGACATCTAATCGAGGGGCAGACAAAGTATGAACCAAAGAACCATTTGACAGAATGAATCATAGATAGGATATGCCAAACTCACATAAGAACAGCAGAGGAAGGAGAGGCTACTAAAGAGCAGAGCAGGGAAAGACGTGTGTGTGTGTGTGTGTGTGTGTGTGTGTGTGTGTGTGGCAGTTTTACCAGGACAATTTTACAGATAGGTTGCAGAGAGAACAAGTTAGAAAGGTGAGAATAAACCGAGCCAGAGAACGAGAAGGAGCCAGAGGATTAGAACATACTGCTGAAGTTATTATGAGGCCAAGCAGAGTAATTCAGGCAGAAGCTGAGAGAAGCCAGATTGAATCAGTCAGCTTGGAGGATTAGATTGTACAGAGGCTAGATGTTTCCAGGCCTAGGCCTGGGAATAGTTAGAACAGAGAAGGAAACATTCTTGACCCAGCCCAAACTCTGTATTTGCATAGCTTGGGTATGGCTCTCATCTCATCACTTCATCTAAGGAAATAAAAGTGGCATTTACAACAGGGGATAGGGTTTGAGATGGAAGGTCCTACATCAATTTGTTCTCTCTTTCTCTTTTTTGTTTCATTTTTGCAGTTAAGAATATGAGCTCTCAACTTCCTGTTCCTGTCCTCATGTCTGCCAGTAGCTGCTGTACCTCATCCCTTGATCTGGAAGTCAAAATAAGCTTCTTATAAAAGTTGGTTTTGTCATGGTGATACTTTATCAACAGCAACAGAAAAGTGGCTAATACACTCACATTCATGCTGTTGGTTATAATGAATTGACTTAATAGATAGGTAAGAATCTACATTCACAATAAAAAGATTTGAATAGTTTATTCATTTCTTTCAGCTTTGAAAATTGGATTCTAAAAATTTTTTAACACAGTGTTGTGATATTCTCAGTTCCTCCTCTTGTACTGATTATTCATTGAGTCCAAATTCTTAATAGTTTATTTTCTATGTTTCTTAGTAGACTAAGCTGGAATTCAGGGCATTCTTTGGTCATTGTCATGGTTATGAATTGTACCACTGGCCAGGGAGGCTTTATTATTAGTTTCATTGGAAATCTCTCAAAATCTTGCTGAAGAGCTCTCTTGTCTTTTGTAAACTCTCTTTTTGAGATTCCCATTTCTAAACTAAAGAAAGCAAAGAGCATCTATGATCAGGATGTCTGAACTATTGAGATTCTAAGACCCCTGAAGACCTTGCATTGAATGCTTGGTGGGATAAAGAAGGTTTTCCTAATTGGAAGATCGACCTAGATCCTTTGGTAGGGAAGGGAGACAATGGAAGAGTGCTGTGTGAAGGCTGTGGAGAGCCAGTTCATACAGAAATAGGTCCCGAGATATGCAGTTGAAAGTGCCTTGTCCCAGAGGGCCAGGAGAATAAAGGGAAATATGCAGCTGTGGGGGGTGGAGGCAGGGGTAACCTCTAGAAAGTCCTAGAGACTTAGGATATAAGAGGCTCCCAGGACTCAGTGGGGATGACCTAAGCTGAAATGCCCAACAGTGGGGAGATATAATCTGAAGAGATCACATCTAGTAGATAAACAGGGTCCCCAGTGGAAAGATGAGGGCACCCAATCATCTTCAAAAGTTTTGACTGAGAATTGTTCCTGTCTAAAGGAAACTCAGGAACAAAAATGGAGCAGAGACTGAAGGAAAGGTCGGAGAGTGACTGGCCCAACTTGGGATCCTTCCCATGCAGAGGCACCAAACCATAGCATTATTGATGCCGTGTTGTGCTTGCAGACAGGAGCCTAGCATGGCTGTCTCTGAGAAGCTCTACTAGCAGCTCATTGGACTGAGGTTGGGGATTCTTATGGAAGAGTTGAGGGAAGTATTGAAGGAGCTGAAAAGGATGGCAACCCCATTGGAAAAGCAACAGTATCAACTAACTTAGACCCCTTAGAGCTCCCAGAGACTAAGCCACATACCAAAGAGCAGACATGGGCTGGTCCATGGTTCCTGGCACATATGTGCAGAAGACTGCTTTGTTTGGCCTCAGTGGGAGAGGATGTGCCTAGTCCTGTAGACATTTGATGGCCAGGGAAATGGGATGCTGGCAGGGGAAGGGGGGTGGGGAGGGCAGGGGGCTGAGGTGTGTGTGTGTGTGTGTGTGTGTGTGTGTGTGTGTGTGTGTGTGTAGTGGGTGGAAGAACACCTTCTCAGAGGTAAAGGGCATGGGGGAATGGGGGAAGAACTCTGGGAGGAGGGCAACATTTCGAATGGAAATAAATAAAATAATTTAAAAATAAAAATCCAAACAAAACAAAAAACAAACAAAAACCAACAAAAACCCCAAATAAAAACAAAGTGGCTTGTGATTATCGTTTGTCATTATTGGGGTCTAAGTTCCTAAATTAAGAACAGAGCAGACCAGATAAATCTAGAATCATATACTAACTTTCTGTCTGCTAGATTATATTTGAATTTCCTCATGTGTGTGTTTGTGATATATAACAAAATTTAAGGGAATAAAGTATTCCTTTAGCCTACTATATATTTGGAGGCTATTTCCTACTAAAATGTGAAGATACCTTTTTCCTAAGAGATCAATGCCCTACATTTCTCTACTTAACCAGTTTTTAGCATGCAAAAGTTAGGGTCCAGGGACTGGGAAAAAAAGAAGAAAGCTAGGGGGAGTAGGACTTAGGAAACAGATGGGAAGAGCAGATAGGTCCAGTCTAGGTCAAGACTTGCAGACAGGTAGACAAAACATAGCAAAACAGCTGGGATGCAGGATATTTGAGTACACTGTGAACCCGGAGACTGTTATTAGTAGAAAAATTCTGTTTCTAGCTGTGGTGTGGCCCTAGTACATACCTTTGATCCAAGAGCTTTTTGCTTATTGTAAACAGGATTAAATAAAGCCAACCGTAGGTTAAGAGATGGAGCAAGGAACCAGTTGACAAAGAGTGAACATAGAAAAAACCATAGAGAGTAACACGGATAAAGAGATACAGAGGAAGTGGAAGAGAAGGACACTGCATTTGAAGTTTTGAGATGGCATCAAAAAAGAGAACTTCCTTTTGGGATGATTACTGAAGAAGGTGGTCAGCTGGGTGCTTCCTCTGTCTCTAGCAGGCTTTTTCCTGCAGGGTTCTGGCATCTGGGACTCTCCCATGATCTCTCGCCTGGCTAGGTGCATGGGTTCTGGTGAAGAGGAGAAAACTGGGCAGGGAGGGGGAACAGCTTGTGCTGCCCTTCGGTTGCTCAGGCCAGGCTGAGCCAGCAGGAGACTGACTAGTGGTGAGGGTTGCGGGGAGCTTCTGGTGGTGATTTTGGGAGAGCAGATCTTTTCCCCAGGGTGGCGGTGTTACAGCTCTTATGATAGAAGCTCTCGGACAATGGAATAATTCCTGCACACTTTTAATCCTGAACACAACTCTTAAATACAGTTTTTGGATGAGCCAGTTTTTGGATAGCAGGTATTTCCTCTTGGTTTGTCCTGAGAGTTTGGGAAGATCTCATCTACATATTTGGGGGCATGGCCCTGTTTCTATGACTGAGCTGTCTTGAGCCTACATGCTCTGTGGTCATGTCCTCACCTATGGAGGAGGAGCTTAGGGCATTGCCCTATATGACTGTCTGTTTCAAACCTCTCTACAGGGTCTGTGGGGGACTGCAGCTAGTGAGGCCTTGATCTGGGAGACTGGGAATGCACCTGCTGTCCCTATTAGGGTTTCCAGGGATTTGACCTATCTTGACCAGGAATCAGGGTACCTTTCACAGCCTGCTGCCTCACATTCTCCCAGGCATCTGGCTCCTGAGTCTTTATGGATAAAATTGAATGGTTTAGATTTTGCTAAAACCAAGCTGGGGAGGCCTGATAAAAAGAGGGAAAAACACTGAAAGGGATGATATACCCACAGACAGCAGCAGAAATAGATATCAGTTGCTAAGATTAGATCAGATATGCCCACAGTCTTAGTGCCAAAGACTGATCCAGTTCAGGCCTCAGAGCTCCCAGTCATGGAGTGAAGCTTCATCATTGCAGTAGTTCACAGAGGTGCTTAAATATTTCCACCTTTTTTCATGCCTCTAGTGTCACCAGAAGGGACTTAGGTTAGAGACATGTTGATCACTTTATAAAATAAGGTTATTCAGACAAAATCAAAACCAGGGGATAAATACATTCTTCTAGCTCATTAGCCTGTTTGTGGGAGATTGACTTGGATGGACTTAATTGTGAGCTTCCAATCCCAGCTTCTAATCCCTCTTTCCTGATTCATTCAGATCAAGTTACTATAGTCTGTGTTTTATTTATAGAACAGCTGGATCTCTCTCCTTCTGTGAAGCCTGTGGAACACCTTGGGTGCTAAGATTACCTTAAAATACCTTTATATCCGAAGTCAAAACTGAAGAAAGTGAAATACTTGGGGGTTTGGTTTTGTGGTGGCCTATCTTGATAGTGAACATGACAGGATGTAGAGTCACCTAGGAGACATGCTTTTGGGCACATATGTAAATGTGTTTTCAGATAGCTGTAACCGAGGGAAAATTACCCCAAATAATAGAGTCATAATCCTGGTTCAGGGTTCTGGACTAAGGAAAACACAAAACATTCATCTCTTGCTGCTTCCTAACTATGGACACAGTGTGAAAAATTGCTACCCTGCCCCTACCCTATCATGCCTTCACCATATCAGACTGTGTCTTCCATTTATGAACCAATATGAACTACTCTTCTTTCCTGGAGTTGCCAGTTATTTGGACCCAGCAATGGGAAAATGTAGTGGACATACTAGAAGAAAGATATCCTACTGGAAAGCTTGATACTCTACTGATACATGACTGATTTTTAGTAGTTGTACCGTGATTGCTTGTGGCTAGAAGTCCTCTGTTCCCCATATGTTCATCTAAGAATGCTGTGAAGATTCAAACTTAAGACCATCAGAACATCTCAGAAATGGCCTTAAGTAAAGTTGCTTGTGATTTGATGGGAATTCATCCTAGAGATGGGTTGCAGAAATCCCTGTTGTCTCTCTTTCTCCCCTGTCTTAGGGTTTTATTGCCTGAACAAGACACCATGACCAAAGCAACTCTTAGAAGGACAACATTTAATTGGGGCTGGCTTATAGGTTCAAAGGCTGAGTCCATCATCATCAAGGCAGGAACATGGAGCATCCAGGCAGGCATGGTGCAGGAGAAGCTGAGAGTTCTACATCTTCATCTGAAGCTGCTAGCAGAATACTGCTAGCATCGAAGAGGAGGCTCTTAAAGCCTACACCCGCAGTGACCCTCACCTTCTAATAGTTCTATTCCCTGGCCAACTATATACAAATTATCATCCCCCCTGTATGTCAAAGTAAGCATATCGAGATTCTTTGCAGTTTTGGGTCCTAGTTAATAATTCCTGAGCAAATTTTCTGTGCTGGATTCTAGTTCCCTCTTGAATTGGCTCCACAAACAAATGAATTCATCCATGAAACGAAACAGGAAATTGAAACATCTGCTGTGTTGCATCATCTTTGGTAGCCCAAATATTGGGATAAAAATTTTGAAAATTCAAAATAATCAATCAGTTTCAAGAGAAACACCAAGAATACTCAGAGTGATGCTGGAATCACTTGGACAGCCCGACCACAGCAGGAGCAATGCCCAGTTGTAGTGGAGCATGTGTGAGGTTCTCTTGTTGCTGTTATTATTATTCTTATTGATATACAATATAGATTTAATTCCATTTTTAAAAAGGGGAAGTGGCTTAACAACAGGGTCCATCACATGGAGTTGAGGGAAAAGGCTGTTGTAAAAATATATCTAATCTAGGAGTTCAAAGATATTACCTTGTCCACCAGACAGAAGCAAATAGAAGCTGTGAATGCACAATTGGAAACATTAGGATTTTCCTAACAAGTTATACTTGCACCTATTGAGCAAGTATAGATATTCTTATATTTAATTTTTGCCATGTTATTAACAAATATGTATGGAGGTTTCATTATTTATATTAAAAATATGCTTAATAGAGTGTTGACCTACATTTACGTGTAAGAGAGCTCAGATTGGAGCTCAAAGCCTATTTCCTTTGTAAAAACTGACACACAAGTAAATATGTATTTAGCTTTAAAGAAGGAAGTAAAATAAGAAAAAAATGACATAAACTATAAAGTTTCAATTTGTTTTCAAGGACAAAAAGACTGTACTCTGTGTACAGCTGTTTCCTCCTCTGTTATTTCATTCTTTTTATTTATGTTTGTGAAAATTTCATATATGAGTGAGTATTATATTTACATTCTTTCTCTCCTTCCTCCTCTTCCTCCAACTTCGATATCCCTCCCTTCTCCCAAATTCATGACTTTTTATTTTTCTTTACTATTGATACATGTACACAAATATAAATATATAGTAGGTACAGCCTGCTGATTCTCTTTACACACATGTGCTCTTACACACATGTGTAAATGACCGAGCCTTTGGAACTAGAGATTCTATCAGAGGAACTCATCCCTGTAGAAAACTGATTCTCCCTTTCCCAGCAGCCAGGCATTGCCTACATTTCTTCATCAGTGGTTGGGGCTGGGTAAGACTTTCCCTCATTCATGCTGGCAAGTCATTTGGAGTTGTTCTTGTTCAAGTCTTGCTTGGGCAACTTTATTGAGAGTCCATGGGTGTGGCTTTCCTGTCCTATATAGACATGTAGCTCACATCAGATGTTGTGGTCTTCTGTCCCTGAATGGGTTCCCACCCCCAATTCCATGATACTCCCAAGCCTTATCTGTAGGTACATATTTATCAACTAGGTCAGGGCGCCCCATGGTCACTGTTCTCTGCCTTTTAACCAGTAGTGGATTTCTGTAAGGTCCTCCCTTTTCTGCAAAGAAAAACCTCTTTTTGTTTCACAATAATGTACTATCTCCTTTTTTGCTTACTTTTTATTCCATACACAGATAAATGTTTTATTATTAACTATGCATCCTAATTACCGATTCAGCATTCATTCTAATTATCCTTTCAACATTCATCTACTTGCCAGGAATTACAAGAGATGCAACAATTCATATGGCCAAGTTCTGTTCTTGAGGAGCTTATAAGCCTGTTTGTGGAAGTAACTGTGATAAAAGACACAGTGTAGAATCTGCCAAAAGGGAAGTAGGCGTCCTGGCTTTCCCATCTCTCATTTCCACAGATAATCAATAATTAATCCTACTTTGTATTTTGCTTATACCTGTCTTCCAAGGGAACCAAATGCTTTGCATACATTACAGTGTGAACACTCCTCATAGCAGAAAAGCTTCATATTTGAATTCTAAACACATACTAGCTCCTAACCAGTGAAACCTGTCTCACCCGACTCTCTCATGCCATTAGTAGGCACAAGGCACTGAAATTCACATTAAGCATTTAAAGCATACTGCCCCAGCACTGGATCCACATACCTTACTTTTCTTTATATCTTTCTGAGCACAGACCCCAATTCTTGTTAGAGATCATGTATTGGTAAATCAATCACTGGGATAGCAGTGGGAAAGAAAATAAAAAGTGATTTTTTTTTTGGTCAGCAGCAAAATAAATAGATAAATAAATAAACAAACAAATCCAGAAGGTAAATTTAGACTGCTGCGTTATGATGAAGGCTATGTAGAAATGGTACTGATTGTCTGATTTTATTTGATTACTTGGAAACACCCCTCCCCCATCCTACTCCATGATTGCATTTGATCCTCTCCTGTCCTAGAAAGGCTATACTTACTTTTGGGTAGCATTTTTATCACTGCAATAAGCCTTACAGTTAGAGGATTTGGGACATGGTCATGACTTGAACCAGGCAGAGTGAGGCCGTAAGGAGCTGGAGTCCAGCCACAGATTGTTTTCTGAAGCTCTTGTCACTAATGGCAATGCTGTTGTTCTTCACAAGGTTGGAAGTTAAGGAAGCTATCTGGAGATGGAGGCTGGATGCCTAAGGAGGCTGGACAATAACTGAAAAGGAAGATGGCTGGAGAAGCACTGAGGTTTAAGATGAGGCTGGGGTTTGTGAGTCAGCCTGCCTCCTGTGTGATATGACAGAAGCCCAACACAAGCTCCTGGAAACCACAGAGAAAATTCTGGGGCTCAAGGAAGTAATTTCTGGAAATGATGAAAGCGTAGATATTCTAGCAGCCTTGGTCAAGGACACTAAGACTGCAGGGTAACTATTTATCTCTGTTTCCCTGACATTTAGCTTCGGTGTTCTCTCTGAGTTTCTGTCTCAGTCTTTCTCCTCTCTTTCTCTGTCTCTCTCTGTGTCTCTTCCTCTCTCTCTCTCTCTCTCTCTCTCTCTCTCTCTCTCTCTCTCTGTCCGTCTGACTCTCTCTTTAGGGGGACCAGCTCTTCCTAAGAGGCTGACCTCATGACTATTAGCTATCTCACAATTTTACCATTGGTAAGAGGAAACACACAGGTCTTCATAAATTTCAGTTATAAAGACTACTGATTAGTGTTACCCTATTTTGTTCTTCTTTGAATTTTTTGGTATAATACTGGGGATCAAATACATGACCTTAGCAAGCACTCTGACATGGAGCTATCCTCAGTCTTAAGCCTTTGTGCAAGAATACTTTGGTGGGAACCTTACCCCAATGAACCAAATAATGGTGCAGAGAGAACTGTTTCATCAGCTGGGAAAAAGGACAGATAAAAGTTGAACCATCAGTAATTACAAGCCACAAACTGGTTTGGTCGTCAGAACAACAGAAACAAGAAATAAACCATGCCTAAAAAATGTACCTTCAAATAGGGCATTTAATTTTGTTTGTTTTCCTGCTAAGCCAAAGTCTAAGGTGAGCCAATTCAAGATTTTTTACTTTATGGAATCAAGACTCCTTCAACCTGTATTCTCCTTAATGCTTCCTGTGGTCTATCCACACTATCCTTCCTGGTTTTTTATTGTTTGTTTTTAGGTTTGCTCTTATTTATAACTTAAATAGTTTTCATATAATATATTTCAATTGTGTTTTCTTCCTCTCCAACTCCTTTCTGACCCTACCTATCTCCTTCCCCACCCAACTTTATAATCTCTCTCTCTCTCTCTCTCTCTCTCTCTCTCTCTCTCTCTCTCTCTCTCAACAAAGCCCCTCACACAAAACAATGCAAAAAAAACCCAACCAAACAACAACAACAAAAAACGGAGATTACCCCCACACACACACACCAAAACCACAAAAATGAAAATTCAAACAAACAGAAAAAGACCAATAGAACAAAAAAAAAATGGAATAAATAGTGCACAAAATACCACTGAGCTCTTTGGATGTTGTTTATCTATTCCTGGGCATGTGGCCTCTCTGGAGTGTGACTGATACATCCAGTGACACTCCATTGGAGAAAACTCATTTTTTCCTTGCCAGAAGGTATCAACTTTTCCCTTCTCAGCTGGGACCCTGTTTGGCTTCAACTTGTCCAGGTCTTGTGTTTGCTGCCACTGTCTCTGTGAGTTCATATGTGCATCAGTCCTGTTGTGTCTGGAATATGCAGTTTCCTTGAAGTCATCCATCAACTCTGACTTTTGCAATCTTTCTGCTTCCTCTTCTGCATAGATCCCTGAGCCTTGAGGAGAGGGGTTTGATGAATCCCATTTAGGATTGAGTTCTCCAAAGTCACTCATTCTCTGCATGTTGTCTGGGTTAATTGCCATCTTCTGGAAGAAGCAGGTTCTCTGATGTGGGTTAAGTAAGCTACTAAACTGTGGGTATAGCACTGTGCTATTAGGAGTCTTTTTATTGATATGTTCCTTTACCAGAACCACAGTAGTATGTTTTTCCCTAGGCCTACGGCCTATCTAGTCTCAGGTTGTTGGCCATCTTAGCCATATTAAATATGGATTCCATCTCTTGGAGGATTAAAACAGAATTGGATATGGAAGGGGAGAACAGAGGAGGGAATATGGGCAAGAATAACTAACCTTAAAGGTTTTTTTTTGGAAAAATTCATGTGGAAACCTATTCCTATAGAAGTTTACACACACATACATGCACATGCACACATGCACATAGGAAGATAGATAGATAGATAGATAGATAGATAGATAGATAGAGAATGAGACCTTAAATGGAGTTGCCTTATAAAAGGGATTCAATTTCCTTAGTAAACATTATATGCTACTAAATCAAAATCCTAGAGTGAGCAATTTGTTCTATCTTTTGGAGTTATTGGATCAGTGGAGGTACTTAGGTCTCCACAAAACCTCACAGGCTATTGTCAATGCCATTGGTACTTGTAGAACTTGATGGAAGCCATCATGTACCTGTGTCATAGAACATGGAGAACTTCATCTTGTACTAAACTGGAAGCTTCATTTCTATTGGCTAGCATTCCTTGTACCAGAAGATGCTCTGAATACGGCTGAAGGAGAAAAGTAATCATCAACTGTACCCAGCTGTGCATCTGAGAACTACAATAATGACCTACCTGCCTGGCAAGATGTAACCAGTAACATGATGATGGTGTGGATTGGTTACGGAAGTAACCAATAGTTTTTTTTTATTGGACTCAAGGTCCATTCCATAAAATGGAACACATACTCAACATTGTCAGTGAGGTCAAGAACCCAAGGCTCAAGGTCAAGTATAAAGGCTAGATCATGAGTCCTGGGAGAAAACCTACCACTATTTTGATAAAGGAACACAGCAAGAAAATGACTCCTCATGACATTGTTATACCCACAGATTGATGCATTCCTCAAACCCTCATCAGAGATGCATCTTCTTGCTAGAGGTGGCCATTATCACAGAAACCTACAACCAGTCAATGTGCAGAGAATAAGAATCTTTGGGATGCTTGACTCTAAATGAGATGTTTATATCACATCTCTCCCCTCAATGCTCAGGGATCTATACAAAAGAGGAAGTAAAAGGAATGTCAGAGACAGAGGTAATGGGTGACTACAAAGAAACGGATTTTTAGACACTATGGGGCACATGAACATATAAGTTCACAGAGATGGTGACAGCATGCACAAAACCCACACAAGCTCAATCCATACAGAATCCCAGTATGGTGGAGGGTAGATGGACATGAAGTCCTGCACCTAGCTGAAGGCCTAATGGCTTTTGATTGGTGCTGGTAAAGGGAAAGTCAGTTGTATTCAGTAGAGTAACACCTGGTATGCTGACCACACTCCAGAGCAGAACCAATGGCTAGGAATAGTCAGCCAACATAAACTAGATTGCATGGTTTTTAAAATCTAATTAACTAATCAAAATATTTATTCATTTTTACAGAGATATACTGTGGAGATGAGTGGGTAGAGAGGTCTAGAAGGTCTGGCAGTAGTTGGTAGAGAAGATGAACAGGATCAAAACACATTGCATGAATCTCTGCATCTGTTTCCATCCATTGCTGGATGGAGCCTCTCTGATAATGATTATGCTAGGCTCCTCTCTAGGAATGTAGCAGACTATCATTAGGAATCAGCCTTGCTCTCCAGGCTCTCCCTTTTTGTCAGGCATGTTTGGCTCTATTCTAGGACCCCAGGTCTAGGCAGTGCTGGGGGTGGGCTTCCTCTAGTGATATGGATCTGAAGCTGGAACCATCTTTGGTTGGCCACTCCCACAATTTCTGTGCCGCTTTTGCCTCAGTACATCTTACAGTCAGGACAAATTGTGTAGGGCAAAGGTTTTGTGTGGGTTGGTGCCCCAATGCTACCACTGGAAGTCTTGTCCAGTTATAGGAGATGGCCTATTCAGGCTCCTTGTCCTCTTTACTAGGATTCTTAATTCCTGGGACTTACCATTGTCCAGTTTTCTATCTTGCCCTGGAAATGCCCTCAAATTCCAGTTGTCTCTTCCAGTACTCTCCCCCTCCGTCCTCCTCCTGTACCCCCAGCACAGATACAGAGATCCACAGTCAAATATTAGGAGGAGCTGGAGAATCTGGCAAAAGAAGGGGAAGAAGGATTGTAGGAGCCAGATAGGTAAAGGACACCACAAGACAAAACACAGAATCAACTAACCTGGCCTCACAGGGCTTCATAGAGACTGAATCAACAATCAGGGAGCCTGTATGGGTCTGCTTTAGGCCCTCTGTGTATATGTTATGGTTGTGTGCCTTGGTCTTCTCATTGGATTCCTAACAGTGGGAGAATGGGCTGTCTCTGATGCTTTTGCCTGCCTTTGGGACCCTTTCCTCCTATTGGGTTGCCCCATATGAGGGGAGGTGCCTAGTCTCGTTGCAACTTGACATACCATGTTTGCCTGACATCTCTGAGAGGCCTTCCCTTTGCTGAAGAGAAACAGAGAATAGTAGATGTTGGTAGGGAGAACTAGGAGGAAAGGAGGGAAGACAAAACAGCAGGTAGGACATAATCTATGAAAATAAATAAAATATTTTAAAAAGAAAAAATACGTTGTATGAAACTCTTAAAGAATAAACAAAACACTTTTAAAAAGAATAGCTTCGGGTTGGGGATTTAGCTCAGTGGTAGAGCGCTTGCCTAGCAAGCACAAGGCCCTGGGTTTGGTCCCCAGCTCTGAAAAAAAAGAACCAAAAAAAAAAAAAAAAAAAAAAAAAAAAAAGAATAGCTTCAGAACAACATATCAGCATCTCCTGAGAATCTGTTAGAAATGGCCATTTTTAATGGTCCTTTTCTGTTCTTTCAAGTTAGAAAGTCTGGAGCAGGCTCAGCAATTTGTGGTTTTTTTTTTTTTTCTTTTTTTTCTTTTTCTTTTTTTTTTTCCGGAGCTGGGGACCGAACCCAGGGCCTTGCGCTCGCTAGGCAAGCGCTCTACCGCTGAGCTAAATCCCCAACTCCAGCAATTTGTGTTTTAACAATGCCTCCAGGAGACTTGGCCTTGAGGGCCACAGCTTTTGGATATTTGCATAGCCAAGTGGTTTCAGCTGAAAGGTAACTGGATACCCATGGGGAATTAGAGCCCTCTGGTTTAGAGAAATTAGGGATCAAATGACCAATGGTTTTTGTCATCACTTGCAGCACTAAAGGGATTCCCAGAATGTTAAGTCCACAGTTTTTAAAATATAGAACAATTTTAGTAAACCATAATGAATCGGCTATTGTAATATATTTGTACTGCTTATATTAAAAAAAATCCCACAAATTTAAAACAATTAATTTGTGATCCTATGCTTTTGTAAGTCATCCCCTAATATAGATGTCACTGAGCTAAAAATCAGTGTTAAGTAAGGGGCAGTCGTGTTTCTTTCTAGGGACTTGTGGAGAATCGATTTCCTTGGCTTTCCCATGTCCACAGCCTACTTTACTTCACCCTTAAAGCTAGTAACAGTACATCTCGGTGAGCTTTCCTCTGTACTCACATCTCCCTCTGATCACAGCCAGAGAAGGTTCTCCAATTGTTAGGACCATAGATCCCGAACTTAGTTGATTTTCAAAGTCTCTTTTGCCATTTAAGGAGCCATATTCCCAGGACCTAGGACTTAAGATGCAGACATCTTGGAAAGCATTTACTCTACCTACCACCATTAGCATAAATGGAAGACTGAGGTGTAGGGCTTTGTCTTAGTCGGGGTTTCTATTCCTGCACACACATCAGGACCAAGAAGCTGGGGAGGAAAGGGTTTATTCAGCTTACACTTCCACACTGCTGTTCATCACAAAAGGTAGTGAGGACTGGAACTCAAGCAGGTCAGGAAGCAGGAGTGATGCAGAGGCCATGGAGGGATGTTACTTACTGGCTGGCTTCCCCTGGCTTGCTCAGCTTGCTTTCTTATAGAACCCAAGACTACCAGCCCAGGGATGGCACCACCCACAATGGGCTGGGCCCTCCTACTCTTGATACTAATTGAGAAAATACCTTTCAGCTGGGTCTCATGGAGACATTTCCTCAAGGGAGGATCCTTTCTCTGTGATAACTCCAGCTTGTATCAAATTGACACACAAAACCAGCCAGTACAGACTTTCAGTATGAAAAGCAAAAAAGTCTTGGACCAAAACCAGGACAAGATCATCCCTTAATTGGAGAGCAGGGTATAGAGGAGAGTGACATTATTGTGATGGAGGTCACATCATGCAGTGTTGAGAGACCCTAGGGCTAATCTCCGTATCTGTGCAGAAGTGATGAGGAGGCAGATGTGCATTCCTTAGTGAACTAGTCCTTGATTGTGTGTGACCTGGCTGCAGCTTTCTCATTCCCTTGCTGTGACAGGACCTCGCAGTTGTAGACCTTTTCCTCATGATGAGGCTAACCATACTAATTTATTGCTAATCACTAACCCTGAGTCATTCATTGTTGCTTATAAAATGCCACATTAACTACTGCTCTCATTGAGTTATCAAGTTCCAATAGTAGGAAAAACAAATCACAACATTAATTGTCTGAATCTGGCTCTATGTGTTGTGAGATCAGCATGTGATCAGGGTCTCGCTGAGTCCTAAAGAGAGATGGTGAGACACAGTCACAGGAAGGCAGGCTATAGTACCAGCTCTTGCAGGGAAGCAATGTTCCGTGAGGTATTTTACTGTGTATAGTATATATTAAGAATGCATTTGTCCTGTGTAAACATCTAGCTGTCTTTAGTTTTACCATCTATTTGGATGAGGCTCTCCCAAACTAAATTCCCTTTACTACAGAAAGCTGAAAATGTAAGCCTAACCTATGAATTATGCAGCTGGATTCTTGTGATGCGATCACAAATCACTGCTTATTCCTTTGTTCATATTGACCAGTTGGAATTTGAGTTGAGTAAGGCTTTGGCTTCCATAAGGTGACAAGTATCAGACTTCACTGGGGCCTGGCTGCTTCTCTGTCAGGGAGAGAGCACGGCCATTTGGGCAAAAGATGGATGCAGAGAATTCAAATCTAAATTTCTAACGCACCTTAGAGGCATTTCTATTTTTCCTATCTTATCCTCTTACCTTAAAAACTATATATTAACATCTAATATTTGTTATGATTAAGGAATAACATATATTAAGTGCTAAGAATGCGGCACCCCAAGGGTCATGGCACAAATAGATAGCAGTTATTATTATCATTAGGTAATGATGTTAACTATTTCCAATAAAGGGTTTGTCAAAGTGCTTTAGCAATACTATAGCTATGTTCACTCTTTCCAAAGCTGTCTATTCAACAAGTTCTGTGTATTGTGTCAGGTTTAAACTGAGAACACTGGCTATGGAAATGAAACTCCCCTCCTCCAGGAATTCACAGGCTCCCTGCAGAGATGACACTCTCTGGAGCTGGAAGCCAAGGTGATGATATTTGAGGGGGGCAGAGTGCATGTGCACTTGGGAAGCAGTATGAGCTGCACTTGGGAAGCAGTATGAGCTGAACTAAGGAAGGTGCATAGATGAAACCAGTGTGAGCTGGGAGTCATTTCCTCACTTGGCCTTGCTGCAGGAAGTGAGCAAAGTTGAGGAGGGCGGTATCAGTGGGAGGTGGCAAGCTATTCTGTATCGCTGTAGAGCATGTGGGACTTCTTTGTGAATGGTGAGGAACCACTAAGATTTTTAAGGAAGGAGTGGCCTGATGATGTGGATTTATTTTAAATATCAACCCAACCACTATATGAATAACAGACTGAAGAAAAGCCAGGGTTGAAATTGGGCAAATGACTATCAGTCATGGTGTCTACACAGAAGGGAAACTGACCGTTATCTTGTGAGAAATTAATCGAGGATCTATTTATAGAGCAAATGTACATGGAGTTAAAGGACTTGTGGGTGCTGCTATAACGCAGCCGGGAAGCAATTCTGGTCACGGAGGATTCAGAAGAAACAATGAAAGATGAAAGGAGGAAGAGAGAACCCAGCTAGGAGCTACAGATAGGATGAAGAGAGATACCACAGGATACAGACCGGAGCTGTAGCCTTCCTAGCCTCACAACTAAACTCTAGGGATTTAATTCATGAAATGCTTCCTGGAGAAACTGAGGAATAAGAGAAAGAAGAAAGGGAAGGGAACGAGGCATATGCCTCATGCCTGGTGGGAGAAACCTGCTCTGGGACATGCCAGGAGTAAGCAGAAGGCAGGAGCATGGTGGCAGCCCTCAGATACCTGTCACTCAGACTCCCTGGTTTTCTGTTATCTAAAGAGAGAAGGAAGTACATGCTTACAGAGCTATAGCAGAAATAAGAAAGGGTAAGGATTTGTGACATGCAAACCTAAGGTGTTAGAGTACTAGGGACACCACAATATTTTAAATCTGACTTGTCTAGGAAATGAATTCAGAACCCAGATCACACGTGGAGGTTGAAGTTAGTTCCTTGGGGTCTGTTTTGACACATTGTAATGACAGACACTGAACCAATTCCTAGGCACTATTTGATATGTTTTCTAGATGACGAGAAAATAATCATCCTGATTATAAATTTTGTACAGTGACAATGATAAGATATTAAAAAATATTCTTGTATTTTAAATTGGATATAGTACTGAACTGAGGATATAGTATGTACAAATTACTATGGATACTATATCTATATCTATATAATTTTTTTAAAGCAAATAGGTTTGGCTTTGGATCTCTATGGGCAGGGGTTCTGATGACCAGGTACTTTATTGTTACCCACTGTTATTTGAAACCTATAAGCTATCAAAAGAAATGCAATCATAGCCTTCTGAACGGATTTCAAATTTTTAAGTCTTGTCATTGCCATTTTGTGTTTTCTTCTAAATTTATCTTGACATCTGGGCTAGAGAATAGCTCTTCACATGATGGTGACATCTGTCAGACTTTGAGACGCTTGGAAGACTTAGTATCTTGAGATGGTAAGAAAGGCCGAATGGCCTAGGGAAGGGCCTATCTCAGCACATGATTATACCATGATCACCTCAGGTTACTTCCAGTGGCAGCAGGAAATACTGGTAACCTTGGCAACAGTGCTCTAGCCCTTCCCACCTTCTTTTAATTGAAACAGCTGTTGCTAGGATACAGTCTAATGAAAAAGAAAAAAATAGGGAAAAGAGAGGGAGCGAGTGATTGGGAGAAAGAGAATGGAAGGGGTTGAGAGAAGGGACAAAAAATAAGAAGTACTGAAAGAAAGAAAAAGGAAGGTCCATGGCATGGGAACAGTAAGTGGTGTCTGAAGGAAGGCTTGCAGACACAGGGCTGTTGTATTGCTGTAAAAATTAGCATGGGGTGGGAGTAGGAGTGGAATGCTAATTTCTAGCTTACTAAAAATCAATATTTCATACTTCATTTTGATTTTGAGTTTTCTCAAGTAAGCTACTTACCTTTAGTGTGGTTATCTTTACACTGCCTTGTAAAGGAAATACTCATTAGGTTTCTTTTCCTTATTTTTAATCAGTTCTCAAATCTCTGTCAGGGCTTTCTTCTATTGCCTCATTTTTCCACTGTAGCCTGAAAATAATATATCTGCAGAGACTAGCACGGTATTAGAATTCAGTGACCGTTCCTCTGTCAGAGGGCACAGGAAGAGTTTCCCGGTGTCGAGGAAGAGTCATGACCCTGTCGTCCACACTTCAGCTCTCATACTCCTTTCCCCCCATCAATACAAATGCCTGGATATTGGGTAGAGATGAATAGTTTAAGCAGCTGACATCCTCTGAGTTCAGGAGAAAGGTTATGATTGCTTTGGACAATGGTAGCTTTGTCACAGTATGCGAGACTAACACATCATGAGAACTGGCAGGTCTGTGGACCAGTTTCTCTCATCAAGGATATGAGAGAGAATCCATCAGTATGAGCACACCCCATATTTCCAGAAAACAAATGTGTCACCCAAGTGGAGACAACTTGCAACAACTTAAGGGATTCTGTGTATTTGTTTGTGATGACATGTGTCTTTAACACATAGAACACTGAGATCATGGTGGGTGCTCAGTAAGTGTTGATGGATAAATGGGGGTGGGGAAGAAAAATAAAACAACCTACTCTACCTTACTGGGCAATAGTAACCTTACTATTTCCAATATTAGTGCAACAGGTACCTAGCTCACAGTCCTAAAGTTTCCTTTCATTATCAGAACTCTATCTCCTCACAATAGCAATAGATTCAAGGTTAAGTCTACAACTGAATCAAAGTGGTGGGACTAATTTCCAGCTAGGAACTTCTCATTTCCTCACTTTCTCACCACTGGATGTAAAGGAGTAATTGCTTCTGTTTTGTAGCCATTTCTGAGCATCGTAGCCTAAGGATGAGTTAATTCAAAAGAAGTAGAGCAGAGAAAGGAGAACTATTTTCCCTAATGACTATGCCCAAGCCCCTTCAAAGCCTCAAAAATTGGGACAAATAAACTTACAGATAAGGAAGAACTTCATCACCTGCCCTCCACTGGAGCCATAGGTACACAGATATTTGGAGATGCTCCTTTCCCCATGCAATGTTGTATTTTAATACCTGGAAATTGCTTTTGTGTTTCTGCTTTACCAAATTTTTGAAAAACTCATTAACTAACTAATTAACCAACTCACCAACTAACCAACCAACTAACCCACCAACTAACTCACCAATTAACTCACCAACTCACCAACCGACCAACCAAACAACCAACCAAACAACCAAACAACCAACACTCATCTACATTTGCTTCTTCTAGTAGCTTCGATCTATATAGACTTGGTCTGAGCACTAGAACTTTAGTCAAGGGAGAGTCTGCCTTCTCTATCATTACTTCCCACCACATATCTGCTCCTGATATTTTATCCAATTGTTCTAGAATCTCTTCTATTGGGTTGGGGAGATGATACATTGGGCAAAGTGCTTGAAGAGTAAGCATGAGGACAAGTATTCAGATTCCAAGCACCCAAATAAATACCTAGTGGGTCTGGTGGTCTTTCTTCAATCCCAGAACACAGTGGGCAGAAACAGCAGAGAACTGGAGTGAACTGGCTAGATCGAGGGTCTGAATCACTGAGTTTTAGATTTCAAGTGAGAAACTCTGCCCCAATATAAGGTGGAAAATAATAGAGAAAGACACTTGGTGTCAATCTTAGGCCTTTATGTGTACATCCACAGATCTGAGTGCATACATACACACATGTCAGTACATATATATACACATAATTCATACCACATTTATATAAACAAACACAAAGAGGAAAAAAGAAACAGTACCTCTTGGTACAAATGAAAATGAAGAACAAACACAAGAAGCTGTTCACACCTAAATTTACCAGAGCCATACAAATGTATGTGAGCTTTAGGTAGGAATCAACCAGGATCTAGAAACTGAGACACATGATGGTTAGATGAATAGTATCCCCCATGAATGTTTATTTAAATCCTTAGTCCACAGTGAGGGTGCTTATTGGGAGAGGAAATGGACTTTTTAAGAGTTGTAACCTTACTGGAGGAAGTACGTCACAGGACCAAGCTTCGAGAGTTCATAGTCTTGTCCCACTTCCAGGTGGCTATCTGCTTCCTGAATGTGGATGGAACTGTGAACGCTCAGCTTCCTGCTCTGGTCACCTGCTGCCATATATCCCTGTGGTTTTCTGTACCCCCTTCCCCTGCTCCCAGCCCCACTATCAACTCTCATTATAGAACCAGAAGCCAATAACCTTTCCCTTCTATAAGTCTGTTTTGGTCATTTTATCACAGCAACAAAATGTGACTAGTACATGAGGGATCATTTGTTGTTAACATTCTATGGCTTTGGCTGTGCTGATTGCTTTGTATAGTCATCTAAAGAGTCATAACTTACTATTTTCTTGTCTTTAATTTTTATCAGGAATATACCTAAGCACTAGGCAGTACCTTCATGTACACTAGGAAATTGAATGTGTTAAGTTTAAGTAAACTAGTTGGGATGGGGAGTAGATAAACCATAGATAAGATTTCAGGCAATGAGATTCACTAAACAGAAACAAAAATGAGTGATATGATACAAGGTCTCTGAAATGGTCAAAGCCCAACTGAGCTAAGGTGGCTAAGGGAGGCTTTTAGAATTGATAAGTGAGTCAGAATCTAAATGACTAGGGTCTAATCCTGATAACAGACAAGGTGGGGGTTATGTGAAACAGAAAACTTTGATAAGAATGATAAGATGAAATTCAATACTTTCAAATTCCAGAGAAAACTGGAAAACACCAATATCACTGAAGTCAAGAAAGGGCATGAGTATGGAGAGAAGAAAACTGTAAAGAGCTTTGAAGATTTTGAGCAGAAGCTTGAAACAGGACAGCGCAAGAGAGGTCACTACCTGACTTAAAAGTCCTGTCCAGGAGACTGGGTTACAATGAGGCAAATCTCCAAGGAAATTAGTACCATAGTATACTTGAGAATTGCTGATGTCTTGAACTGAAGAGGGATTGTAGGGGCTGTAAAGACTGGATATGGCCAATGGCAAAAGGAAAAAGTCTCAAGGTTATCAATTGGCTTCTGAACAACTGGACGAATGGAGGTCGAGTAAAAGGATGACCTGGATACATAACATCTCGGGAGATTAAAACCATATAACATGTGATGAGTGGGGTGTTCAACATATTAAACTGTGATATGGGGAAGGGATCCGAGAAGGAGATACGACTTTTAGGATATGATGGTCTTTAGTGGTAGAAATAGATGGGATCATGACTATGAATGTAGATGGGGATGTTCAAAGGACCCAAGAATCATCTCATCTAGAGGAACTAAAGCAGAGGAGGCAATCAGACAAATTAGAAATTGACGAGTAAATCCATAGACTGGGGAAGCAAGCCAGCATGCCATCAGTCAGAAAAGAGAGAAATAAACTGTACTGAGCGCAGTTCAGTGGTCATTTAGATGTGTAGCATGCCGTGACTGTAGTATGACTGTGGTAAGGGCAGTTCTACCAGAGAGGTGGGCTAGATAGAGAGCTGGGCTGAGTGAGTGGGAGAGTACACAGAGAGGAAAGCAAGCCAAGGCAGTTCTTTCAAGAAGCTTTTCTATGGAAGGAGATAAAAAGTGATGGAGTTTTTGGAAGAGGGTTTGGGTTCAACCAAAGGTCTTAGCTCAGTGGGTTGGAGGTGTTTAGACCAATTCTGAATATGAAGTGGAATGCCTTAGCCCGAGTCTTCTGATGACAATGAGACTGTCTGCAAACACCATCGGGGCCTCAGATCTGAGTGTCAATAGTGTGGTCCTAAGTAGTGAGAGTTTGGTCTGTCACTGCTTAACCCTTGCAGCACTGGGTTGTGGAGAATTCAGCTCTCAGTTGAGCTGTCTTTAACAGGCTGTTAATGCAGAACCAGCCTTAGTGAATAATGAAAGGGCAAAGGTTCCCTGCGTGTTTCCGAACAAAACCCAGAACCCAAACTGACAAAGCAAAACTAAGTTTATTCTAACCTTCCTACAAGTAGAAAAACAGGGCAGAAAACAGGAATGATTAAATACAAGCCACCCTTGCTGAAGCTACTCAGCTATTTTACTTTCATTCACCACTGCTTTGGAAGAAGAGAAGTCATTTACCTTTCTTTCTATTCAGGGATATGCTGCTTCAGGTACTTTAAAGAACTGATGACATTGGTCTCCATCCAGGAGTAAATATAATGCCTGTAAAAGGTATAGACTAATTTTAATATTTTTGAAGGTTAAAAAAGTCTAAAACATTTTATCCATTATCAGCAAGTTCCCTACCCCCATATAGTAGAAATGAGAATTAATTTTAAGGTAGTATATCATTTTTGTTTAATCATTTAACTTGTTTTGTTGTTCCTGCTGCTGTTGTTTAGGGGAATGTAAGCATTTTATTTGTCTGGGGAAGATGGGACTGGAGACGTGCCTCAGACAGAAGTGGTTAAGAATCCTGTAGAGCATGCTTAGTGGATTCTCTGGGTGATTTCCTTTGGAAAAATGCTTTCTGTTGCTTTTCTAAATCCAACTTTAGACTTCCTCATGCCTATACATTATTAGATTTCCTCACAGAATTGCATGTACTTTCCCTTGAACAGTTGCTTGGAAGAACAGGGGGACTAGAGGGATTTATTACCTGAAAACTGGAAAATATAAATTGTGCTTTGCACTTAAATCAAGGCCTATTCTATTGGAGCTTCCTTCCTCTATGATTTTTATCTAAGACTAAACCCCAGACAAGAAACATATTGTTAGATTGTTGATTCTGTGTGTTTTGAGAAATAATGAAGTTCGATTCTATCCTTAGAGTTAAAAGAATGATTTCCCCCCAAAATAATGGAGTGCATCTCCTTACCCCCACAGTCATCCCAGAGAAAACGCAAATCTAAAGTTGGAGTAAGAATTTAGAGAGGAGAATATGTAATTAGATGAAAAAGTGTTCTCCTATTTATAAGGAATCACTTGACTATAAGCCAGGGAGAGGGCAATTCTAGGGAGGTAGTTAACTGGCCAAGTCACACAGATGTGGTGCAGAGACATCCAGAGCCAGGTATAGGTGTCTCTGATATCAGTCATATATGTAGCAAGTGTGGCCTCTCCATTATCTGCAAGGCTTCCAGGAAAAGTATGGTAGGAGATAGTGGAGGGAAGTTATTTTTGTTTAAAAAACAACACCAAGTAGCTACTGTTTGTGGAGTTCTCCTAATGAACAATTGGCAGAGTTTGTTGCCATCACCATATGCATGTTACTTACTTGATTGTTCATTCATTCAATTTATTGAATAGTTCTATTTCTTAGAGTCCGTGCTCTGTAAGCCAAGTACTATAAGAACGAATGAATGAATGAGTGAATGAATGAATACAATGAGGTGAGAGAGCTTGAGTAAATAGCCTTTAAAAGGTGATTCTAAGTAGAGATCTAGAGGAAACATGACATCACTTCTCGGTCTTTTGGCTAAGATCAAGTGTAGAGGAAGCAAGCCAGCCAGCCATGTGGCTATCTGATGGAGAACATTCCAGGCAGAGAAGAACAATTGCAATGCCCCTTAAATAAGGACATTGCCACTTAGGCCTTGGTTAGTGCGTAGAGTAAAATACCATATACTGAGAACTTTAAAGACATAGAAATGTATTTCTTTTAATTTTGAGACCAGAAGTTAAGTTAAAGAATTGGCAGCATCAGGGTCTGAGGAGTCTGCTTCTGCTCTCAACCTTTTGAGTCCTCCAGAGGAGATGGATGTCACATCCTAACGTGGACACAAGGGCTTGACTTAATTAGGGTTTTACTTCTGTGAACAGACATCATCATGACTAAGGCACCTCTTCTAAGAACAACATTTAATCGGGGCTGGCTTATCGGTTCAGAGGTTTAGTCCATTATTACCAAGGCAGGGGCATGGAAGCATCCATGGTGCAGGAGGAGCTGAGAGTTCTACATCTTCATCTGAAGACTACAAGGACCAACTGTTTTCATGCAGCTAGGAGGAGGGTCTCGAAGCCCACCCCCACAGTGACAAACGTCCACTAACAAGGCCACACGAACTCCAACTAGGCCGCACCTCCTAATAGTGTTACTCCCTGGGGCCAAGCATATTCAAACCACCACAGGGCTTAAATTTATCTTCTAGGTCCATTCTTAAAGAAGTTAGCATCATTTATAAGGGTTCTACTCGAATGATTTACTCAACTTCTAAAGGTTCTACCTCTTTATGACTTTAAAGAGGTGGAATTCTAAGCTCTAATCTATGAATTTTGAAGTAGCACATACATTAACTCACCACACTGTTTATGGAATAGTAAGGAGTTGAAAGGAAGTGGGATAGAGAAATGGTTCATCAGCTAAGAGTACTGGCTTCTCAGTACGATTCTCAGCATCTGCAGAGCCGCTCCCAGCCAGCTGTAACTCCAGTCCCATGGGACCTGCACCCTCTTCTGCCCACTATGGCCACTATACACACATGGTGCATACACATACATACATGCACGCAAAAACACCCATACACATAAAAAAAAGATAAAAATTATAAAGAGTTGAAAACGTGGAAAAAGGCAGGTTTGTGCAACAGGCCAGACAGTAAGGAGTCCCTTCGGGCATACCAAGTGCTTCCGGTAGATGTTCTCTGATGGAGGGAGGAGGGCGCTTTTACCAGGTGGCGTAACCTGACTTACCTTTCAGAGGGACAATCCGCTGAGGAGTGGAAAGCGGGCTGTAGGGAATAAGGAGGAGCCAGGGTGCTATTGCGCACTTTATAATAACCTAGGTGAGGTCTGGCTTTCTGCCATTCTTCCATTTCAGCCCACACTCTTTCCACTGCTCTTCACCTACAAACGGTTTATTCGTCAGTGTTAATGTTCTCCGTATCTGCTTCGTCAGCAGGAGCAGCCTCCTTTCACGTAATAGACGCTCAATATCGCGTTGTTGAAATGAATAGGAAGAGATCTAGCCAGGGGAAAGGGAGTGTGCTCTCCGGGTAAAAACTTCAGAGCAGAGGCTCGTCAGTAGACTATATTCAGTCACTAACACAGGCATGTCCTTTGCGGTGGAGAGATCTGTGGATAAAACCAATCCGGAACAAAACGTTTTACAGTGACAAAATACACATTCAAGGAAGCATCTCACTTACAAAATACTTTTTATTCAGCTTAAATTCCTTTTACTTCAACATGGAAGAAATATATCGACAGTAATGGGGTGTATATCTGTGTATTTGTATGTGGGGTGTGTGTGTTTACTTTCTTCCCTTTTTTAAATGCTAGTATGATTCTTTTCTTTAATGTAAGTATGGTAGTGATAGATGATCATTGCTCTTAGTCAATATGCTTAAGAGAAATAAAATGGAAGCCCACTGTATTGATCATTAAATGTTTTTGACCTTGCTGTCCTGCTATTTTACTACTACGCAAATACGAACTACCCCCTTTCAGAATATACCACAGAAAAAGGAGATAAAATTCTCAGTGTGCTGGCCCTGTACCCACTGAATGATGGTCCTAAGATTCTAAGTGGGTGTTCAACACCAACAGGAAAGAGGCCACGGTTGGGATGCCCATATTGTTTAGATTTGTGTAATAGGAGGAAGGAGGATCAGAAACAGAAGTAATGCTTGCAATACAAATGGATGTTTCCATTGTGTAAGTGTACACTAACGACTCTGCTTTGGGGAACTGTTCCCTCAACAGCTCCCTGCAGAAGGACTCTCAGCTCTGCTCCACTGGTCATTTACTCACCACTCCCAGGCTGGGCCAAGCATGCAATTTTAGGTTATCCATACAAAAATTTTAACATCTTCAGAGGAATCTGGGGTTTTCAAGGACATTAGAAACCTAAAATATTCGTCTAATTGAGAAGGCGGGCTTCAAAATCATGGTGGGCTGGCTCCCTATTCTTTGCTCCCTGTTTGCATTACCTCAGAGTTCAATAAAGTCTGAGATGGGCCTTGTGAGATTAAAAATGATTCCCCATAAAGACCTGGAGAGAATGATACTCTAGCCGCCTCTATTGAAAGAGTCAAGAATTCCTAGGTACATCACGAGTGGCAACTACATGAACTGTATTGGGGCTGACCCTTATGTATCATCTGTAATTGATATTTATACTTAAGGGAACAGCCAGTGGGATGCTTAGTCAACTTCATAGTCTCTTGTCACTTCCTTGTAACTTTTTTGGCCATCCTTTGTGGCTTCCTAGTTAGAGAAACCCCTTGAGGAGAATACCTTTTTTGCTCTTACTCTACAGTTCGTCTACTTTCTTATTCAAATCAGTCATGCAAACATCTGTCTATTAACTATGTCCCACTCCCCTAAGGGCTCAGTTAAAGATAAGAGGAATGGCCTGGGCTCAGTAGTGTTTCTCAAAGACCGATCTTTGGCCTCACATTAGCATGACATGGGTTGTTTAGCTAAAAATTCACCTCTTGGGTCCAGATCCATCAGATTAGAGTATTTTTAGATGAGCTCAAAATTTGAACACTTGATAATATCTAGAAGATCAGTTAATTATTATAATTACTATAATTGTATTATTATAATACAAGACCGTATTGCTTGACTCTTGAGATGGAGGGAATCTCGACTAACAGCATTTCTTGATTTGTCCAGATCTATTGCAAGTAAAGTAGGATAAGAAACTGATAGGAGGAGGGGGCAGTGTGGCAACTTCCTTTGTATCAAGGATTGTTTTCTAGCTTGCTGACATTTAAATTCAGCCAGTTTTTCTTTTATTGTGGACTCTTCATTCTTAGCAAATAGTTCAGTCTTTCAAGTTGGTAGCTGCAGAGGTCACACCTCTCTTCCTCCCCTTCTCCCTTGGCCAACTCATGCCTTTTTCGCACATCCTTCCACCCCATAGTACCAGGTAAATGTCCTCCTTCCAATCTGGGTCGTAGCTGCAGCATCATTTTGAACATGAATTATATATTTGAGATGTCCAGGGCTGTTTGTCCACTTGCCATTCTTTGAACAGTGTTTAGATAAAATGAGCTGAAAAGGAGCAAGAAACAAGGGGCTCTTCCGACCCAGGAGAGGGAGACAGCTCATTAGCTCTCATGGAAAAGCAACTGCCAATGTTCTACTTCCTCCACAGAGGCAAGCACATTGTCTTCTTCACCCTGAGGCTGACCTCAGAGCCCAGGTGCAGGCCTACAGCACCTCATCATTTTGTCACCAAGACTGCATCTGTCATAATCTTCTCGGTAAACCTAGTAATATCAATGTTTCTCCACACCTGGGGCTTGTCCCTGAGCAATGATCTCAGAAAGGCAATCCTGTGATTCCTCTTCTCTGTTACGAGATTATCCTTATATGTCAAGTGTCCTTTTCTTTTCCCAGGAGGCAATGAGTTTAATGTTCACAGAGCTCAGGGACATAAAGAGTTTAAAGGTCCAGTCTGAAATGAATGTCCTGGCTCATTCTTCTGTGGGACCTTAGCCAAGGATCAGAATAGGTCACCCTTCAATTTTCCAGACACCAGCAAAAAATGGTAACCTAACACACTCCCTCTCAGCACATGTGCACACACATGTTAGGAGTATTTTCTTCAAGGATAGTAGTAATATTGGGGTTGTCAGCTCTGAACTAATTTTCTGGTTGGCCTGAGAACAATACTGAAATTATTTAGTATTCCACATCAAGGCTTCTGAGTTCCAGGGCTTGATGGTTCATCTGGTCTTTTCATCCAATAGAGAACAGAGAGCACCAGTGCTGTTTTTAAAGAGTACAGAAAAGCAAATTATAATATCCTCCACAGTATTACAGTGGTAAGGGATTTTGTTTGATTGGAAATAAAGTTATTTTGTACAATACTTTCTGATTATGTTTTTTCTTCCCTCATCTACTCCCAGACCCTCCCCATTTCCTCACTTTTCCAACACCATGCCTTCTTCTTCTCTCTCTTGAGGAAATAAACAGGCAGATAAAAAAGATAAACAGGAATAAAGCAAAACAAACTAACAAAGAAAGAAAAAGAAACAAAGAGTGTGAGAAACACACACACACACACACACACACACACACACACACACATACACATACAAACCACACATAAACCCCATGAAAACACAAAATCATAAACCATAATATATAGGCAAACAAGTAAGGTGAAAAAAAAAGGTGCTCAGAAAAAGGGACGTGAGACAAAAATCTTGAAAATCTCTTTGAGCTCTTTCTATGTTGGCTAGCTACCACTGGCCAGGGGGACTGCCCTTAACTGTGGTTTATATCTCAGTGAAACTCCCTTGGAGAAATTAGTATTTCCTTTGCCGATAGTTGTCAAAATTAAGAGAAGTTCTTGGTTGGGATGGGAGCTCATATCTCAGTCCCCATCTCAGTGCCGAACCCTGTCTGAGTTGGACCCGGGCAGACCCTGTGCCTGCCGCCACAGTCTCTGTAAGTTCGTTACATCCATCAGTCCTGAGAGACATTTGTTTGGAAGTTGTTTTATCTCAACCAAAGCCTTCAGTCAACCCCTTTATAGTGCTTGATTGTCGTTCCAATAAATGAATGACAGTTGCTCAGAGTTGGCAAAAAATATCTATCTTGCAGGATAAAAACATTCATAAATGTTTCCCCTGCCCATTTTACGTCCCAGAAGCACATACAAGCACAGCGAGTCTCAACCTGTGGGTTGCGACTTTTTAGGGTCAAAGGACCCTTTCACCGGGGTTGCCTAAAACCATCAGAAAACATAGATATTTGCATTACAATTCACAACAGTAGAAAAACTGCAGCTGTGGAATGGCAAAGAAAATAATTTATGCTTGGGGATTACCACAACACAAGGAACTGTATTAAACTGCTGCCACGTTGGGAAGGTTGAGAACCAGTGGACTAGTACCTGATACTCAGTAAATACCTGGGTCGCTAAAATGAGAATCTGCCCTGACATTAACAGTAAAGATACCACAATGGTTACATCACCAAGTGGAAAGGGGAAGGAAAGGAAGATGGATGTCAAGAGGTGAAATTATAGGGCCTGTTCGACGGCTCAATAGATAAAGATGCTCTCCACCAGGTCTGATGACCTCAGTTTGCTCCTTGGGTCTCACATGGCAACATGAGAAAACCAATTTCCACAAATTGTGCTCCCATCTGTACACAGGTTCATATATGCATACAAACACACACTAAACAAAATAATATATGTTTAAAGAGGTGAAATTAGTAGTCCCTGTGGGAGGATTTATACATAAAAGCACAACATGAAAATCTGCTTTCTATATTGTTTTACTAGATGCCTTTCTTAATCTTTAAGGTATTTTACCCACCAAACCCTTTCAAATTTTGAATACAATACTAAAAAGAACTCTAGGCATGGAATCCTTAAATTCTC